>NC_083622.1:3516070-3662842 GCF_963584025.1 Labrus mixtus | reverse complement strand
TTTGGATGACTGATTACACTTGAACCTCACATAGGGTTCAAGATCTACACTAAAAGTTGTTTTCTGCATGTATCTTGGCTCGGAGCGCAGCTGGAGGCATGTCTTACCCACACACGCCAAGATACATGAACGCAGGTCCAAAACACACTCCATACTGCCTGTCTGAGCCTCTTGGCAAATTTAATAAAAGTGAGGGCTTCTACTTGTACTGAACACGTTTTTTGTTATTAATATGTGTTGAACACAGCCCTGAGAAGATGCTCAGTGGAATCTTTTTGTGTTGTTCTCATGTATTTTAAACACAGACTGTCGGTAAGAAGTCGAAGCAGCAATCACACCCACTGATCTGTGTTTAGACCCACTGATCGTTTTAGCTGTCACCGTCTTGTTTTGTGTTTTTTAAACATGAACATAGGGGTCAATGCCAGACTTTTTAAACTTCTGAACTTCTATTTTATTAAAAATCAAACATCTATAACTTTTTATTTTATTTTAAACTAAGTACAAGCCACCCAGTATTGTTTTATTTCTTGTTTTTAAATGAGCAAAAACATGCAGTTGAATTCCTGCACGTTGTCTAAATTGCATAAATCCACTGGAAATGTATTTGTGCAATTTAAACAGTGCTCTCTCTCTTGGGTCTCAGGGAGCTTTTTGTTAGAAACATTCCTTTTTTAAAAAAAAAAAGCTTTGCTACTTTTCCATAATATAGATCTTTAAAATAACATGCTGTATAATCTTAAAACACAGCACTTAAAGAATTGGTATGATCATTTTTTTACGAGCTAGAAAAAAAATGCTTTGAAGTTAACTTAATTACCAAAAATATGACCAGTCACCTCCTGTGACTGTTGTTTACAGCCAAACACTGAACAAGAAGGTTGTTTTTTTTTCAGGACTGTAATGGTAGAAACTTTTCCTCCACGCCCACAGGTAGCCCTGCCCTGAAGAGCACTCTGCTTTATTGTTGTGGTCTATAGCGTTTAGGATTCCTGGTTTTCACGTCTGTTGGGGAGCAGCAGCAGCAGCAAGACGCTCAGTCATTAGGGACTTGGGTTGGGAACTGTTTGGACCCAGGCTCAAGTCAAGCGGACCAAATCTGTAAATTGGTCTGGTAGCTGGAGAGGTGCCAGCCAGTTCACTTCCTGAGCACTGTCAAGGCGCCTTTGAGCAAACCACTAGACCCCCACCACCAGAACAGGAGGGCTCGCTGTGGGCAGCCCCCCTCACTCCGACACATCTCCATTAGTGCATATCCATAGGATCCTCTTTGTGCATGTGTGTGTATTTCAGCTTGTGTGTCTCAATAACAGAGTCAAATTGAATTTCCCCTCGTGGGATTAATAAAATATATCTTCTAAACCAATAAACATAATTCTTACATGATTCTATATTAAGGAGAGCTCAGGGTCAAGCAGTCCAAACCGTTTCCATGTGCACATGTAATGAGACAGGCGTACTCACAGTCCGTCCTGGCTGAAGTCCCGTCCTCTCCGGAGCGTCTGGGCCGGTCGTACACGAACCCCGAACACACATCGGAGCCACACAGGAGTGACAGGATCCAAACAAACTGAGAGGACAACACATCACACATCAGAACAGACACGTGCTCTACTGCTGCATCGTACAGTCATCAGAGGAACAACAGCCGCTAAGCTTCATTAGTCTTAAATATTGATATTGATACGGCATTATATCGACATCCTGAGTTGTGTGATTGTCATTTAATTTATAAAGACAATTCAGCACTCTACACAGATTTCCCTGCATTTGTGACTCACTGTGAAAAGCAGGAAAAAAATAAGAAAAAAGACAGAATAATATTGGACAGCAGTGAAAATAAGTTAAAGTGTGAATTGCATAAGAGGAGACATCGATAAAAAATTGTAGGGATTACATTATTCCTGCACTTTGCCTTTAAAGGGGGATTTTATATTCATTATTTGATCAGATATTTAAATGTTTTGTCTCACAATATCTCAGTTATTTCAGGATTGCTGTGATGTGATGTTATTGTGGGCCATGTGTCTGTGTCTGTATATTCTTATGTGAGTTACCCTGACTACCAATCCCTACTCTTTAATGACTATTCAAAAGACACATTTGTGTTCTTTAAGCATATTTACATTTAATCGTAGTCCTGCAATTTGCTTTAAATGTCATTTATGTGACCACAGGGTTGTTAAACTGGTGAAAATGAGCCATCATAAGTCCATTCTGCTCAAAGGTCATTTATATTTTCGTCGTCAGCTTCAACCTCTAATTTCAAAAAGTCGAAGAGAACACAGCTCTTCCTTTATCCTCATTGTCAACATGCCGGTGCATTTTCACAACGACCTGTCAAGACTGGTGCGCTGCTCGGTTCAAAGTGAAAAGAGACCAGCCGTGCATAACAATCGCCTTTGATAGTTTGACGAATCGTTCGCCAATTTAGAAATGACAGACTGATCGACAATTGTCCTGCAAATGCTGAGCAGCAGGAAGGGGAAAGCGGAGAAGAGTGGGGGGTAGTTTTAGGGGGAAAAGAAGGCACGAAATGGGGTTTAGTTCATGGAAGAACGCGCACCAGAAAAATAATCGGATACATGCGCATTTACGCACTGCTTTACGCGCAGATTTGTCTTGAATTCTTTAGTAAGAAAAAGAGCTACAACGAGACATGCACTCTTACCGTACCAGTTTGTGCAGCAACATGTTCCTCTGTCGGTGTGTGTACTCCTGTGCTGTAGTCTGGAGAGCGAGTGATGCTGACTCCGTAACCAAAGGACCACCGGAGAGGAGGACCGTTGAGGAAGAGGGGGGAGGTGACTGAAAGGTGTGGGCCGGGTTCTTAGTGTGGGGTTGGAGGAGGGATTTTATATTAGCGGGGACCTAAATGATACAGCGAGGAAAAGGAAAGAGGTTTGGGGGTGGTGGGGGAGAGCAAGCAAAACTCTACCATCTCTCCAGGTCAGTAAAATAACTTCAGCATGTGAAGTGCGAGCTGCGATAGAAGTGATGTCATGCCTTGGTCTAGTTTTTGCGGGGTCATTCAAGGTTACGACTCAGCTCTACTTCCCTGTGGATGAGTGCCATGGAAGAAGCTTTGACCTAGACATTTGATCACTCATAAGATTAAGGACGTTTCTTTTAAACTCAGTCATACACTTTAGATACAAATTATATTTAAAAAAAAAAAAAGTTTGAAGACAGACAGCCTCAGATGTAAACTGTCTGTCCTGAAACATTTGTTGTGCATTTATTTTGGTATTGCCCAACTGTAATGAAGTTAAGTGATTTAATTCATGATACAATTTATAAAACTATTTGTTTAGATCTTTGGAAGAATGTATTGTTTGGTTTCTTAGAAAATAGTACACAGAATAAAACACTGTGTGTGTACATGATACATCTTTTGATTCCACATCCATGAATCTAAATTCATAAACAAGCTTCATTGCATCCAGTCTCAAGTTCAAACAAAACATTCACTCTGAAAGACGGAAATTAATACAAACTGTAACAGTAGTTACAGTTAGTATAGTATGCTTAAAGGTCACATATTTTATCCTCCTTTCCAACCGGTGTAAATAAGTCTCAGAGCTCCTCAAAACATGTGTGTGAAGTTTCTTGTTCTAAATCCACTCTGATCCTGTATTTGATCATGTCTATAAACCCCTCTATTTCAGCCCTGCTCAGAACAGGCTGTTTCTGTGTCTGTACCTTTAAATATGTAAATGAGCTGAGTTTAACCACGCCTCCTCTCTGGAAGGACTTTGGCTTTCTTGCAGCTTGCACAACTGTTTACGTTGAGAAGGCAGACTCAGAGGGCAGAACAAACACCTAGCTGTGGGAGTGTCACCCACCTGGGGGGAGGGGCTACTGCCCTTTGTGATGTCATTAAGGGAAAATCTCCAAACGGCCTGTTTGAGCACACATTTTCTGAAAAGCACACATTTTCTGAAAAAGTGGAGCAGGCAAAAGCCACGCCCCCTCGCTTACATACACAAGCACCATTGGTCCAGAAGCGGACCTCAGCTCATGCTTTGAGCGTGGGCTCGTGCAAACATGGGTTAGAGAACGAGCAGGGAGACAGGGAGGTCAAGTGATTGGTTCATCAGATTGGCACCTCGTGGCAGACATTGGTTAAAGTTTCTTCAGGCTTACAAACTTCTACAGATGACCAATTTTCCTCGTTCCTTCTTCAGGGGACATGAATTATTAATTTCTGTCAGGAGCTAATGACAATTTCAACTAAAATCTGAAAAAGTGTATCTGGAGAAAATTACCAACCCTGCCTTTGAGTGTATTTTGCCCAAAATGTGACTTTTAAAATGGTTAAGCACTGACTCCGCAGGTCACTCTTTAACTTTAATATAGGACTTTTTCAATTAAAAGAGCACTCGACAAAGCTTATTGTTTTTTTTTATTTACAGAAAAATATACCAGCATTTCCTGTAAATGCACGATTTTGACCTTGTGAAGGAGAAAAGATGTGGGAAAAGTCGCGCAGCCAGACTAGTCTGTGTCGCTGTCTTTCCCAGCACAGCGTGCAACCAGCTTTCAATACACAAATTGAATGGGTACGGGTTTTGAATCGTATCAGGTTGCATTGATAGTGGATGCTGCAACCGCGGTGATGATGGCGCATGTCAGCATTTTATTCTGCTGTATTGGTCGCATCGGTGTACAAGATGCAGCCAACTTTTACGACGAAAAAAATAGGTATTAAAAGTGTGTCTTATACATCGGATTTGAAGGTATATAGGCATCCCTATATGTCATTCAAGACAGAACAAATTCAATTTGAATATGAATACATAAGGAATCTATTGTTTGAACAGTCTTGAACACACTGTGACTCTACTCTTGTGAATATATTCAAAATTGGGGAAATAGACCTCTGCAGTTTTTATTTTCCTAAATGTAAAACCATCCAGTCAAACCTAAGAATCAGTGCCAGAGGAAACCCAGACATAAATGCCTTGTTGGAGCCTGGGTTTTAATCCAGTTAAAGAAAAGCCATGACTACAAAAAGCATCTTTAATCAATGGTGACAAATGGGAATCTAAAATGTGTATGAAAAACATGGTAGAATTAGGTTTCAATTGTAGAGTCCAGGGAATTTCCTTTCCATTTGCCAGTTGTCAAACACACCACTGGCACAGTCCGGGAAGAGTGGTCAAAGCCACGCCGCGATCAGTCATGTTTCCCCCTCAGACGCGTCGCGCTGAATGCTGGGATTGAGCCGTGCGGGTGAGGCTACACCAGAGCGGCGTCTCTGCGGGGGGAAAAAAGTGGACGAGGTCGACTGCAGTCTGTTTGCCTGTTTGCGGAGAGACGAGCGTGTGGTTGCAAACCTGGAAATGATGTTCAAAAAGTCGACACACTCCATGCAGACGAGGAGTGTGTTATGAGGTGTGAGGACACAAGGATACTTCTTGAAGGGTTAACCCCCGTATTCACACAGCAGCCATTCTCCTCTGACATCACGATCAAGGTGTTCAGGACAACTCATTCACACAGCTCCCTCACAGCGTGAAGTTTTCCATGTCAGACAAGACAAGACCTCCAAAAAAAAAGGAAATTCCAAGATGGCAGAAAAAGTGAAACTCCAGCAATAAAATGACAGTTTTTGGGCTTGTTTATAAATATTACATGTAATAAGACTGCTCAACATGGGGGGGAAAAGAACAAACTGGCGGGCTGAAAAGTCTACAAATCAGCTTCATAACGTGCACAACGATCGTGGTGTTTACGTCGTCACCCCAACCCGCTTCAATTTTCCTGAACATCTCCTGCTGCATTTCCACATCAGCTCACCCGGGCCTCATGTGGGAAATTTTACTTGGGGGGGCCGGCAGGAAAAAGTTCAGGTGAACAATTTGAGTATATTTGTAGTCCAAGCTGTATTGACCAGTCGGTATGGACACAATCTGCACTAATGTCATCAGTGATGTTCTGATGACAATTCTCTTTAACTAAATATTTCCATAAAAGTGCAGCTTTTGGATCAAACATTTAAACTTGAGCGACCAATCTGCTAAAAGTCAATCAACGTTTAGATTCCCTGACTACCTGAAATGCATTTACATCCGATCGATCAAACCTCCGATCAACAAACTTTTTTCCAAGCTCTTTCCTTCTCCTCTTAATGAATGATTTCTACATCATGATGTTGTTATTTCAGCAGAAAGTAAGACCCGTTAACTGAAAGTAAATCCCGTGAAAATCGGTTTATTTTTTTTTAAGGCTCAAACATCTGAAGTAAGCCAGGAGTGAAGCCTCGGTGTTATTCTGATCTACTGTTGAACTGAGACTCACAAGAAACAGATAAAATCAGGCGCTCCTCCAGGGGACGCGACGGACCAAGAAATCACAGCGTAAACGCCAGATTGGAAAAAGGAGGTCTTGGCTTGAAGTCGTTTTAACGCTAACCGTTGGCTACAAAGGAATCACCTGGAAAAGTAGAAACCGTCGTCGTTGTCAGATGGTGATAGACGATGATTCCTGATGTTGGCTGGGAAGTGTTTGAATGCTAACGTGCCGTTGTCTTCCACTGGCTCATGAGCGGACCGGATGTCCTTTAGAACTGTCTCATTCATTGTGTAACGGTGAAATGAAACACAACTAGGACGTCATTATAAAAGCACACGAGGCTCCCGCCCTGAGTGTGACGTCAAAGAAAAATGGCTGCTGAGTGAATGAGGCGGATGGAACTCCTGTGACACGATTTAAACGCACGCTGGACCGGATTTGAACGAGGCTGTTTATCTGAGTTGTCCAGAACGATACGACTACTGATTAATTAAAAAAAAGATCATCTTCTACTTATTGTCTCTGTACTCACAGGGGTGTAACCTGAAGGTGACCCCCGACCGAGTACGGAAAAACCGCGTTAATCGGACAAAGACGGCGAGCGCAGGGACCTGCCGCTGGCCGGGCTGTTGCTGTACGCGTGGGAGTTGTCCCTCTCTCTGTCCTTGTCCTTGCTCTCGTGTTTGTGCTTGTGCTTGTGTTTGTGCTTGTGCTTCTTCTTCTTCTTCTTGTGCTCGTGGTGGTGGTGGTGGTGGTGGTGGCCGTGTTCGCCGCCGTGTTTGGAGGAGGATGAGGTGGTCTCCTTGGAGAAGGAGGGCAGAGGCGTGGCGGGCATGGAGAGCATGGCTTGTTCCACTGATGGCGGCTCTTTTCCTAAAAAAAAACAAAAACAAAATAAAGAAAAGTGTGTGTCGCCTGGTTTTGCATATTCTCTTTTTTTATGCTTATGTTAGAAATACTGAGTATGAATGTTTACCTGGTGTAGACGGTCTGTCTAACAGATTGAGATGATGGTGTATGAAGGCCTGACTATCATGCACAGTCTCCATGTCAATATCTTCTTCTTCCATTGTGTTGAACTACAACAAAGCAGAGCTGCATATAAATACCAGATAACAGCTCAACACAAGTTCATCACGGCAGAAAGCCAAAGAGTTGAGAAGAGACGGCCAGGGCCAATCAAAGCGCAGGAGCGTAGAAAAACAATAACATTACCTTTTTGACAGAGCAAAGGCTCCAACATCTACTCACTCACTGTCACCCCCCCCCCCCCCACAATCCAAAAAGCTCAAGTTCACGATGTCAGTTACCCTGATTTTGAAGCGCCCTGCTCGCACATCCTCGTCCTGTTGCTGCAGGATCTGTCCCGGCTCTGGAGGGGAGCCCAGCGGGGTCTCGGCCTTCCTCTTCAGGCCCTGAGGGGGTTGGCCCACTCCACAAACCCCCAGTGAAATAGGATCTGGCTCTTCCTCCTCCTGGGAAAAACACACACAAAAAGATACTTGTTTTCAAACATAAGACTCCTGAAAATATAAGAACATTTCAGGACATCCTGCCCCCCTGAAATCTCCCCGAGTTGCCTGGTCACAGCGGGTAGTTTCTCCACGTTAAACTGTCTCAGGCATGGCATGACGGAAGAAGAAAAAAGATGCTGCAGACATCCGAATGAAGCAATAATGACATTTTTGTTGCCTTTATATCAGTGCTATGTGTAGTTATTGGACAGAGTCACAGTGTCAACAAATCTAAAAGAACTCAGATTTTAAAATAACAATGCCACTTTAAATATAAGGACTAAAAAACCACTGCCTTTGAACAACCATGAAAAAGAGAATTCTGTCGAGCAGAAAAGATTATGAAGCAGCGTCATTATGTGCACAAAGATTTCTGCTGCATTCACACGTCAGCTCCCCCAGACGTCACAAGGACATTTTACAAGGCGGCTGTCTGTTTGTGTTTACACATGCAGCTCACCCTGAAAATTTCAGGACGTTTCCAGGAGTTCAGTGCATGTGTGATGGCACCGAAAGATCCTCAGTATTCAGGAATACACACACACACACACACACACACACACACACACACACACACACACACACACACACACACACACACACACACACACACACACACACACACACACACACACACACACACACACACACACACACACACACACACACACACACACACACACACACACACACACACACACACACACACACACACACACACACACACACACACACACACACACACACACACACACACTTACACAGATATTGACAGCCTAGTGGTTATGTCGCTCGCCCAAAGTACGGAGGTTATAGTCCTCGTCCCAGTGGCCCTGGGTTGAACTCCGACCGCGGCTCTGCATGTCATCCCCCTTTCTATTCCTCCTCCCATGATTTTTCACTGCCTCCCAAACGTCTCTCTTCAGCGGTCCCATCCAATAAAGTCAGAAAAACGGCCCCAAAAATAACTTCAAAAATAAATAAAATGACCTCTGCTTTAAATGTACACAGCACCTGGTAACATCATTTATTTTGAAATGACACTTGAGGTCAGTGATCACTCCAGTAGCATGCACAAAAAAGTACCGGTATCTTTTTTTTTTTTTTACAGTTAAATAGCGCCGGTTCTGTAAATCTGGATAAAGCTAGCGATCCTTTTAAAACAAGATCATATTTTAGTAACACAGCATTGTTCGCTGTAAGCTGGTGGAATAATGGAATACTTAAACTTGTTTCAATGTGCGTGTACTTCTCAGGTTTGGTCAGAATGATCTAGTCAGTCTGTGCTGCAGTAAACCTGAGCTCCGGCTCGGGTAGCACTGATTCACTCTGCTGTCATAGAGATCCTTTTAGAGCCAGAGTTGTGCTTTTTTGCAGTCGATCATGGGTTTGACGGTGATGCAATGGGAATGAGGTACAGCCAAGGACTGCTGGCAGCTCCACCGTACCCACAATTACACAGATCCAACTCAAGATAACACCGTTTGGATGAGGTCGTTTCTATTTGTGTGCCATCTGAAAAGCTGTACGTTACATCACTAAATCAAGCAAATTCAAACAGAAGGAAATAAAGACCACCGAGGAGCTCGCTGATTACATCACCATTAGCAAAGTAACCAATGAAACTGGAGAGTTTTGTTGTTGCATGACATATGATGTCTTCTACTTAAGAGGATCGTTGTTTTACACGAGCAGAACAACCTGGCAAAAAAATAACCTTCAATTAGTACCGGTACTTTAGATTTTCTTTTTTTACACTAAGCCACCTGACTATCACTTACAGCCGCGTAGCTCATGCCCACACCGTGGATGCCGATACTGGCGGGGGTGTCTATGACGGGGCCGACCCCCAGCTCAGGCTTGATGGTGGGGTTGAGGACAGCTTTCTTCTCCTTCAGGTTGAGTACCAGGCCCAGCTCTGGCAGGGGCAGGCAGGATGGCCGAGTCAAACCGAACAGAGTGTAGTAAAGGTTGACGGCATCGCAGCGCAGCCGCCAGTCATGAGAGGTACCTGAGACAAGGGCAAGACGGAGGGGAGATTCAGTGGTGGTAGTAGAGAGGACACAGGGATAAAGAGACAAAAAAAAGAGAGCAGGTTAGATTAAAGACAGAAGAAGAAACCAGTGGTGACAGAAGAAGAGCACTGCTTCTGTAACTTCTGAAGCCTTTATTTATACACATTTATTCATTGCCCTTTATTGAGTATCAGTGTTGAATCATGATAACTTTTCATGATATATGCTTGACAAAAATCCTAAATAAGGGCTTCAAGTTACAGTTACACCTTTGAGACGCAGCTGGGACTAAAGCCTGCATGGATCCTGTTCAGACTGCTATGAAACGTAGGTTTAAATAAGTTTTAGTTTCGCTACAGATATAACAAAGGTCCGTCACCCGAGATAGAAAATGCTCAATGGACTTTTTTTTTTTCTAGTCTTCTGACTACACAAAGCTTTTACACCTCAGGTCACAGCTACCCATTCACACACTGACGGCAGAGGTTACTGTGTAAAGTGTCCATCAGTATTAATTAATCCCATTCATACACATTTTTACACTGCCAACAAAGCAACGGGAGCAACTTCGGGTTAAGTGTCTTGCCCAAGGACACGTCGGACGTGTGGCTGCAGGAGCTGGGGATTGAACCTCCGACCTTCCGGTTGAGAGACGACCGACTCTACCAACTGAGCCACAGATTAAGCGAGGGACTTTTGAGAGAGCAACAATTATAACCAGAGACATGGTTGGGTAGAAACTTATTTTTTTAACAGTGTATTCCAGACATTGGTCTTAAACTGCAAGTGGATTTCCCACAGGAACAATCTGAGCAAACCATTAACTGTACATAAATATGGACAATGTGTCTCATTCCGTGTACAAAAGTGAAGCCAAAACTCCCAAGTGATGTGCGCTGACATATTCAAATGGTGATGTTATTTGTAACCGAGACCTGCGCAGAAGGGAGCTGGCTGTTTTCACCCAGCGCCCATCACCTGAGGAAGCTGCGAGCGAAACGCTACGGGTGAAACACGATAAAATACAGTAAAGTTGTTTTCAGTGTGCCACAGATTATTGATTTATTTTTCACGGTGTGTCCCCGCAACAGTGCGCACATGAGAATGTGCAGGCTGTGCACAAGTTACCCTGTTGGCCATTTATAAAACCGTTCCTCCTCGCCTCGTTTTATTCTTACGCCTGACCCAGTAGATCTTCTGTTGTGTTAAGAGCTGGGACGAATTAAACACCAAATAGTGCTGAAGCCGACAATCCAAAGGTAAGGCGCCCAACGTCGTGGGGGTCGACTGTGGCTTTCTGAAGAAACCTGAAATAGATGAGTCTAACAGCAGCAGAAAGTACTCCGAGTTTATGTTCTTTCAGCGCCGACCTTCAGCAAAGTGAAACATCATCCTGTGTGAGTGTGTGTGTGTTTAACACGTGGGGGGCTGTGGGTTAGAATAAAACAACCAACACACTTTTCATAACAGAGCATTTACGGTTAGCACACTATGGTCACTGTGTGTTTAAACTGGCAACACGGGCAGGGCGTCCAGCAGCCACACACACACACACACACACACACACACACACTGATTGGCCGTTCAATCTGAAGTTCACTGGAAATAATCCTCACTAATATTTTGCTTCCCTAAATAATTACAAGCTTTTAGTCAATAAATCAACAACATGTTGTGAAAAGAGCCCGATTGTCCTGAGAAATATAGAATGGTGAACATATCCTGTTATTTGGGTTTTTGAGGTGGCAGGTATTTGGATTGGCAGACTGAAGCGCCTCGGCCTGGCTCAAAGACACATTAGACCCCCAGGAAGAGAAAGAAAGAATGAAACCCGAGGACACAATTGAAGGCAGGAGCATGGACCTATAAGATTCAGGCACAGGCCCAAAAAGGAGACCTTAACCTTTTCAGTTCATGACTGAGTCAACTCACAGTTCTTTTTTTTTTTCTTCAGGCCAACACAAAACTAGCTCCGACATCAGCATATACGAGTTCCATGTTTTACCGTTTTGCAGTCAGCCAGAAAATTAAAGTACTTCCAGCTGACAAAGATCTAATAAAACGGCTGTGGCTCAGTGGTAGAGTCGTTGTCTCTCAACCGGAAAAGTTGTGGGTTTGATCCCCAGAACCTGCAGCCACGTGTCCAATGCGTCCTGGGGGAAGACACTTAACCCCAAGTTGCTCCCGCTGCTTCTTTGGCGGGAGTATAAATGTGTATGGATGAGATTAGCTTTTATTGCTGGTCACTTTTACACAGCAGTCTCTGCCATCCGTGTGTGAATGTGTCGGTGTGACGTGTGGTGTGAAAGTGCTTTGAGTAGTCAGAAGACTAGAAAAGAGCTTTACAAGCTCCATGTACCGTCGCACACATCCCTAAAAACCACAATGAGAAACAGTCGTGTCCTGGGATTGAATCAGAAAATGTAGAAAATGCAGGCTGAATTGCAAAATGTAAGAATAAAAATGAAACAGCTCACAAAAACATATCCAGCTTATGTGTTTTGGGTCATTTACAGGTAAGAAACATCTGCGTCATCTGTCATATTCTTTTTTTTTGTCTCTTCTCACCGGGGACGAGCTCAAGCTGTGTCAAACACAAAGACACTGTCGTGATCAAGAGACCGTCTGAGACACCGGGAGGCCAAAGACCAAAGATTCATGTCATGACAAAGTTGTTTTTTAAGTCGCAGCGGTGTGAAATGTTGAACCGTGAAACTGATGGCGTTGCCTTGCCACTTGGCTTCCCTTAGTGAAATGATGTTTTAGTCATTTGAGTCTGGAGGCTTTTAAGTGAGACATGTAATATGGCTGTTTGAAAAAGCAAAGTAGTCTTGAACCAAAATGTTGATATTTATACTGTACAGGGTTTGGTCATACACTGCTCTAAAAATAGTAACTTGCAGGCCTTTGTGTGTGTGTGTGTGTGTGTGTGTGTGTGTGTGTGTGTCTCACCTGAGTTCATGAGCTTCCACAGCTGGTCGACCAGAGCTTCGTTGCACAGAGCCGAGTCTGTTGTCTTGGTGAAAGGAGGATTCTTAGAGAGCATGCCCAGGATCTTATGTCTGATCGGACGACAAAGAGGGAAGTAAGATAGGAAGGTAGGAAACCATTTAATGGAGACGTGCTAGCTGCAGACATGTGCTAGGTGTGTTAGCGTACCTCACGTAATGCGTCGGGTCATTCTGGACCATGTTGAGAAGCCACTGCAGCTCGACTGAACTTCTTTCGACTGCGGGAGAAAAACAAAATTTGTTTAAGGGACATGCAGGCGTGAAAAAACATCCTGAAGATGTGTCCAAAACAATAAGTGAGACAAATCTCCACGTGTCAGTGAAACATTAAAATACGCCATGGTTTAATCGATGAGAAGGTTGTGCTTCGATCACACAACATCCAGTGAGTATGATCCAAAAGAAAAGAGGAACAGGTAGCATCTGTCATGTGTTTAAGTAGGGGTGACGTTGGCCTAGTGGTTAGTTCATGTGCCCCATGTAGAGGTCGTAGTCCTCAAAGTGGGTGGCCCTTATTTGAATCCAACATGTGGCTCTCTTCCTGCATGTCATTCCCCACTCTCTCTCTCTCTCTCTAACAGATTTACATTTCTACCCTCTGTCATGTCTCTCTAATAAAAGGCACAAAAGCCCAAAAATAGGTATTTAAAAAATGTTAAGAACAGGTGCCAGATAAATCACATTTCCCTTATTTTTCACATTTCTGCACAGAACCTTCATCGGGTCGTTTAAAGGTTAAACTCAGTTCCAAAACAAGAGCTGGGAGGTGGATTCAAAAAGCCATTAACTATTCCTGTGCCACGGTTCCATATACAAGGACCTCATAAGTGTGCAATTCAATCTAAAACTAAGGGAGCGTTTAGATAAATCCCCGTTTATTTTCTGTTGTTTTGATTTTCTTATTGATCGTCCCACATCCTGGTCAGTGGGGATTTTTTGGCTTCCAGAAGATTCAAGTCTCAACATGAAAAATACTCAAACAGAGGACATGAGTAAGTCTGTTTGGTTGTTAATGTTGCATATCGTACTGGGACGGTTTGTCAGAACGTCGCCTTCCTGTTGTCGGTTTGTCCATCACACAGGACGCCACACACACTCACACACACACATACACAAAAAACATGGACATTATTGAATTCACTCACAGTTTAGTAGTTTAGTTTTTTCTCGGCTCGAGCTGACATTACTAAAACGAACAGGTTTTAATGAAAGGCCCACCTCTAGTGTAATCCACCAGAGCCTCCAGTGCAGCCACGCGGACGTCGACAAAGTGTCCGTACTCCGCGTACGACTTGAAGAGAGACGAGTCACTGGGAATGTGTCCGTTCTTCTGCAGCTCACGGATCGCTCTCAAACAACTGCAGAGAGGGAAGAAGAGAATCACAGATGATGAATGAAGGATGTGCAGGTTATGTGTGGAATCAATGCAATAAAAAGGAAAAGACTCAGAGAAAGTCATTTACATGTTCTATGTCAAATAAGAACACAGTTTGCTTTCATGATTATTTACTGGTTTATACATTTGATCAAATCTTAGGACGGATTTATTTTGTTGAGACAAAAAGTCTTTATTGCACACGTCGGGTATAGTATCCTTTATAACGTTATAGTGTTGTGTAATTAAAGCTACTTTGCAGCTACCATCAGCGACAAGTAGGGGTGGGAATCACCAGAGGCCCCAAGATACGATATCATCACAATACTTGAGTCACAATTTGATTTTATTGCGATTTGAAACATTTTGCGACATGCTGAGAATTGCGATTCGATATGTTGCGATTTAACTTTTTTGACTTCTTATGCCCACGAAATTAAACTAAATCAAGAACTGTTTCGTCAAATAAGAAGAAATTCTCAAGTCTATTCATCTCACTTCAGTGTTTTTATTTCTCCACGATGGGAGTCGAACTCACAGACAGACCAACAGACTGATCAGAGTCAAACCCTGTAAAAGGCTGCGTGCATCTCACAATCTGAACTGTTGGTATTTCAGTCTAATCCAACCTGAACATGTATGGACAACTGTATAAGTGCAGTCGTTTTTAACAATGCAACTTGTTCAAAATGAACCGTGCAACCCCTTGAGTAATTAAAAATAATATTATAATAAATATATCAAAACTTGGTGGCCATGAGATGATATAATATCGCCACGCAAAATATTGCAATACTATGCTGTATCGATTTCCACAGGGGCGCAACATAAACACAAACATAGATTAAGAGCTGTTTATACAACCTGACATACTCCCCTCTGTACCTGACAGTGATGGTGTTTCTGAAGCTGGGCAGCAGTTTCTCCATGTTGAGGTATCGCGTGATCTCCTCCAGGATGAGACGGACGTCGCCGTTTAGATTGTCCACGGTGCGCACCTCGTTGTTGATGCTGATGGCGGGGGTCAGAGAGTTGGTGAGCGCCTCGATCAGCTCCGCGCGGTAGTAGTTATCTGAAAACTGCAGACAGAGATATGACGGAAAAGGAGGAAAAATGAAAAAAAAAAGAAAGGACAGGTAGTGATGTCTGAGGAAATAATGAAGCATCTAAATGACAACAGGTAAACAAAGACTGGGAGAACTTACTTTGTTTTTTCTGTTGTCGTTGTACTTGATGAGGTCGAGGATGAAGTTGAGGACGTCTTTGGGACAGAGGTTCTGGACATCTCTTAGTAACGCCATAGCAACGGGCATCGTCTGACAAGGAGAGCAAAGAAAAAACAGAAACCAGGAATCAGTCATGGCTCTGCTACACACAAAAAAAAACTATTTGATTGCTAGTTTTTAAGTCTTTAGTGACTAGAGCATAACTGGAATGTTGACACTGATAACAATATTCATCAGTGTGGGGGACGTTTGACAGCTAACACATTGTTCACAAACTTGGCTGTGTGCTCTGTGGGTCAGTGGAGGAGACTTCTAGAGGGCACACGGGAGAGCTCAGGCAGATACAGGATGTGTAGGATAATAACACAACAGTCATGATTACACTCCAGAAGATTACTATTCTGATAGCTCTGAGAAGATAGCAGAGGAAAAACAGCAGCACGGTGCGGGACTGGTTTCCATGTTCAAAGCTGTGATACATCGTGTAGATGTGGAAAAAGGTTAAACGCAAATCAATATCCGGCCTTAGAAGAAAATCATGAATCTCTGTGTCTGCGTGGTAAAAATGTATTTATTTGAAAATCAGTCGTACATTTGAACTGTGCTGATGAAACCCAGAGCGTTCTCACCTTCTGCAGGAAGTAACTCTGGAAGTTGATGAAGTTGTTGGTCTTGACGATGTTGGGGCAGCTCTTACAGCAGAACATCCGTGTGAACAGGGACTTCATGGCTGGCGGACCCTGCCATGTGCTCACCATGGAATTGGCTATCTGTAAGGTTCACACGTGAGAAGAGAAGCAGGATCCTTAATATTCCTCCGCTGTTATTCTCAACAATAAAGAACAGTTGTTGTAGTGAATTCTGTGTGATACGGACATCATGATATGTATGGTATCGTGGGGTTGTGGGAAATAACCGGCCCTATTATGCGCCTCAGTACTGTTACCCATGTACCAACAGGTACAAATAAAGTAACCTGACCCTGTAAAAGGTACACAGAAGTATGAGCTGCATCCTCACAAGCTTCGGCAGTGACTTGAGAAAATCTGCACGATGCAGAAATGGCCGTTGTATAACAATGATCTTTCTGTTCGCGGTGGTTTCTGTGGTGAGAACAGAACTACAAAGTCAAAGCCAAAACGTACACATGAGAAGCACACGAGGTTTCCGCAGGTATGAAGCTCGGCGGCTCCAGCGGTCTTTGGGTTCTAACAGGATATTGGGGAATTTATGTTAATGTCCAATATGGGGCTAAGGGTCACTGGCACAGGATGTTGTCATTTGGTAAGGTAAATACAGGGGGGGAATAGACACCGCAATGTTTCTGTACGAGCGTGCACACACATTAAAGAACACATCTGTATTTCTTTGTGTGTCAGAGTTTTTAACACGTGAGAGCGTTTGACACCCCCCCGTTCAAGCCGCGGGCTGTTTCGTCTTTCTTCCCACATTTTCTACCAAAAACAAGCAAGAAAACGCCGTCCCCACCAATCATAATCCAGCAAACTCCATCTGAGGGTTAGAGTCAGTCATAATTCACCTTGTGGTCAGTGTGGGTATGTAAGCCTGCGTGTGTGTGTGTGTGTGTGTGTGTGTGTGTGTGTGTGTGTGTTTATGTGCATGTGACAATATGAACGTGTGTGTGTGTGGACTTCCAACCAAAAGCCATTAGGACGGAGTCTGTTGGGGGCTCTGCGGCCAAACACAGCAACGTAATGAAAGGAGCGAAGGGCTGCCATCTTAACCTCCACTCAGTTTATCATGTTGGAAAAATATTGGTTCAGGTGGAACCCGGATGGCGGAAATCCAGCGGGGTTAAATTTGGAAGAGACCAAATCCAGAGAATAGAGAATTTCCTGTTGCCACAGAACGGGATTATTCAGGCGACTGAGCTTCAGTGCTGAGACGGTTAAAGAGGTGGGTGGCCTCGCTGGAAGGGAAGTCAAAAGTTGTCCTCAAACCGTTTGAATTTCTTTGTATTTTCACCAAAATAATAAGTAAACAGAGATGAGATGGACAGTAGGGATGAATAAAGCCTCACAGCTTTTTTAAAGAAAGAAATTCAAACTTTCAGGTCTGAGACGAGCCGGTTTCAGAGTCTGTCTGTCTCTCTCTATGCATCATTGATCCAGACCTCCCGTTTCCCATACTAACCTTCCTTCCTTCCATTCCTCCTCTCTCCCCATTTCCTTTCATCTACAAATAAATCCACCTTTCTCCCTTCATCTCTTCGACCCTCCCCCTCCTCCCCCACACTTCCATTTCTGCTTCAACACTCATCAACATGGCCAGATTATTTTCCAAATTAAGTGCTCCACCACAACACAGACCACCTAACCCACCTTTCTGTGACGTCTGACACATCTGACGAGTTTGAACTGAGAAGCAAAAAGAACACCACCAGGCCATGGAAATGTAAAACCACACGCTTTAGGAACGCCCAACTTCAACACCAAGCGGTGAAACGCAACAGAGCAGTGTCAGTGAATCAATAACGCTACACACTGTGTGTTTTTAATAATAACTGTTCTCTGTCTTTCCACAAGTGACAATGTACATAGTGTACATTCCTAGAATTATTTTATTTCTATTGTATTTTTCTTCCTCCATATTTAATTCATGTAAACATCTCTTCTTTTTTTTTTAACTTTTGGTTGATTGTATTCCTGTTTTGTTGAGCTGTTGTAACAACAACTTTTTCCCCGATTTGGGGATCAAAAAAGTTGTATCTTATCTTAAGTGACTGTTGTCATAGAAACAACACTCAACATGCAGCGCTTTTTGGGGCGCACTCACACTAGGTAATCCGCACGCCAGTTTGTTTGACTAGTCTGAGTGCTCCAATCCGCGCTGAATCACGGTAGACTTCCTTGGCCCTGGCACGCTTTGAAGAGGTGTCCTTCGGCACGGTACAGTTCATGCACGAGCTCAAGCACGGATTCACAACGTGGACAGCCTTCATTATGGAGAAATCCTGGAGTGTTACGGCTGCTATTATTACAACGTTATGTACAAGAGGTAACCGTGCTCAGGCCCAGTTAGTCCTGGAGCAGTGTGAGTGCAGGCCAGCGGGGGAATGGGGACGGGGGACAATCGTGCTTAAGCACGGTACGGGACAACTTTGCATAGTGTGAGTGCACCATTATTCTCAGCGCACAAGCGCTTTATCCCAGCCAGCGTTTTTCTAGCCCCCAAAAAAGGCTAGGTGGACACGGGGCTTAATTCATAAAAAGTTGGGACATGGAGTAAAATATACAAACAGAATGTGATAAATTGAAAACTTTTAAACCTAACATTTGATTGACAATCGCTCAAAGACAAAATATCACATGTTGTAACTGAGAAATGTCGTAGTTTTTTGAAAAGTAAAATGCCCACTTTGAATTTAAAGGCCCTGACACACCAAGGAGATCGTCGGCCTTCGGTCCTAGTTGGACCATCGGTGAGCGGTCGTCGCCCTAGTTTTTGCGATGTGTCTCGCTCCGTCGCTACCCATCTGCCCCAGGCCCCCCTTCTGCCTTTTTTTTTGGTCGATTCAACATGTTGAATCTGTGTCGTCTGTGGTTCGTGGTGTGTTCTATAGCAACCATAGAGGTGGGACGTCAGGGCCTTAATGCCAACAACACATTGAAAAGAAGTTGGGTCATGGTCATGTTTACCCCTCTGATACATCACATACACACTTTGTAAGCGTTTAAGACCCGAGGAGACCAGTTTCTGTAACTTCATTAAGTGGAATGTTTTACCATTCCTGCTTAAGGTAGGCTTTCTGTTTTTATTTACATTTTAAAAAACATCCCAACTTTTTAAGAATTTAGTTTATGGATCTTTAATGTGTCCACTTGGATTAAACAACAGAGGCTGCTTGGACCATGGCCTGCTCAGTTAGCACACTTCAATCACCGTATGACCCATTCAACTAGACTTTCAGCCCCCTCTGGTATGAGAAACATTTCCTGAATTTCTTCCTTGCCAAAGAAAATCACGTTTGAATTATTTATTTCATTCAGAGGTTGAGTTGAGCCCGTGACAGAGAAAACGTTTTACAGAACAACCCCTCTCTTTATCTGCACCCACACACACCGATTACAAGAATGTATCCATGAGACAGACTCAAGAGCTCTTTTCACACATGCACTCTTTCATTTAGTCTAACACAGAGGTGAACTCTGCCGTGCAGACACACTGACACATACCTTAGCCAAACAGAAGCAGGCGTGCATGCGGACTTTGTAGAAACACTGTTCTTGCTCCAGAATGTCGGTCAGAGCGAGTCTGGAGGCAGGAGTTGGGAACTTCTCCAGAGCTGAGATTGACTCCTCCTGGGAAAGAGATAAGGAACATTTCAGTTATGTTTCAGAACTAAAATGTTAAGCATTTCCTGCTTTCAGCTTCTTAAAAAAAGGTTTGTGTTCTCCTTAAAATATGGATTCCCTTCTTTTCTTTGTCACCTTTGATAATTAATACATATATATATATATTAAAAAAAATGCTTATTAGAACAAAAAACAACATCTTGAAGACATCCTTTAAGGATTATTGTGGATTAGAACAATCACTGGTAGCAGCCATAGATTGTAATTATTCAATACTTGCTTTAAAAAATATATTTAACTCAAATATGCCGAATCGGTCTTTTGCCGTTTTGTCATTCACTGAACTTCTGAAAATTTCTCAATTTTGAAATGAGCTACATGTATGAACACAAACAGCCGGACTTTACCCAGATTTATTTGAACTACCAGCCTTCTAGTAAAATTCACACAAGAAGTCAGAGAGAACAAGTGCGAAGGCATCAGGAAATATTCAGGAAAATTCACACACAGAGTGAGACGGGTGATGACATTTTATATCCTGCAACAACCAGTCCGCAACTGGTGTGAAATCTGTGCACGACAGACGTCATGTCATGCCTTCTGAGACCCCACCCTCTCATTGGACAGGGACATGTGTGAATAAGCATCTCAACAACAGTTCAGGGCAGGCTGTCATGACATTTTATAGAAATATTTTAGAGTATAAGTGTGACATGGCAGTTTATAAAAGCAGCATAATTTAGGGTCATTTCGTTTCGCTACAACCTAAAATTGAGCTAAAAATCTGGTTTCACAACACTACTTTTGAATTGATTAAAGTTCAAACAAAAGTCTTCTTTAACCAGGGGAGAGACAAACTGTAGGTGATATGTTTCCATTTGCTCTCGGCCCAAAGTTCAAACTCAAAGTCCAGTATAAAAGCAGTCTTGTCATGAGCCCACCTGTGCCACCACATCCCTCTCATAGCGCAGCTGATACTGCCACATGAAGTCAGCCTGCTCGAACTCCACCTTCCTCAGGATGGACATGTCGGGGTCGATCCGGATCCAGAGTAGAGGAGAGTCAGCACTGCAGAATATACGTCAGATCTTTTACACTTTTATCATTAAACATGGGCTGTGGGCCGACAGTCAAAACGTCTTAAATATCAGTACAAACACAACATGTATGTTATTTATTCTGCAGATATATTGTGACGGGACAACAACTTAAATCTGAATTATATTTAAAATGTGGAATAGAAGTGATGTCTTACTCCATGGCTGATAAATCCATGTCCACCTCCTCTCCATTCATCAGAGGGATCTTCTTTTTTTTGTTTCTGTGATTATAAAAACAGAAGCATTAGACATGAGCCAAAACCATCGAAAAACACGAGAAAATCATCAGAGACATATCATGGTCTTAAATATTCTTTGCTGCAGTCTTGCTGGACTAGAAGAAGACACGAGAGAAAGGGAACGGGTAGAATAGATGCTAGCTGGATTAACCAATCAGGACGCACTGCAGGACCACCAGAGTTTGACTTGAACTCAGAAAAGGGGGCTTACAGTGAAACACTAGAGGGTATTGACTTTTAGGATACAACATTACAGTCACCACATAACCACTGCAAAATACTATACTATCACATTTCTGACGATTAAAAAACACTTTTCTCAGTGAAAGGCTCTTTGTTTCTTTTGAGTGTATCTGCGACTGTAAGTCGGGAGGTGACGGGATCACTAACTGAGCCAGTAAAGACATCAGGGACGGCCAAAACCCCAAACGAATGGGCAGCAGTTATGTGTGTGCAGGATTTTTTATTTTTTTTTATAAACTTTATACAATCTTATACGTCACTCAAGCTGAGGGAGTTTAATTCCATCCAACATCATGGTTATGGGCAGGAAGAGGAGCCGCCATTTTTTCTTTGACGTCACACCCAGGATGGGAAGTTCAAAAGGTGTTACAATGATGTACTGCAAATTGTGTTTCAAGTTTCAGATTGTGAGTCGTATGAATGTACTGCTTCTTGAATAATGACCGACTGAAAAGACAATAAATAGTGAAAAACCTGGAGAGACATTAGGCCAAGACAAATAACAACATATTTGATAACCATTAAAACACTTAAATTAGGAGCACTGATAGCACGGCGCCCCCATGTGCAGAGGCTGAATCTCATCGAAATCGAGTCGGCCCTTTACTGCACGTCATCCACTGATCTTTCCTCCAAACATTCCCTGTCTCTCTTTAGTTGTTCTATCCAATAAAGGGCAAAAAATGCCCACAAAAAAACAAAAAAAACACTTAAATTAGCATCAGTAACTATGAGTGTTAATGGTGGTTAATCAGTGTTTTATATAGAATAATGCTCGTTACATAGAAAGTGCCAATACAGATTACTCAGTTTGGTCAATAATGGTAAATTAGAGATTTGAGATTGTATCTGACTACTCAAAGCGCTTTCAAACCACAGGTCACGACCACACATTCACACACTGATGGCAGAGGCTGCTGTTTAAAGTATCCATCAGTGTCAACTAATCCTATTCATACACCTTCATACTCCACAGATGTGGGGTGTAAGTGTCTTGTCCAAGGAAACATGTTGCTGCAGGAGCTGTCGGGGATCGATCCCCCGACCTTCTACTTCAGAGACGGCCGACTCTACCACTGAGCCACAGTCAACACGCAAACTGCACTGGATCACAGCGACACTATTTCCTGACAAGGCAAGATTATTTATAGAGCACATTTCAGCATCACACAAGACATCAAAGGCACTGTGCCGAGCGAGAAAGAAACATTATAATACAGAGTGTTTAATAACCTCAAATGTGGAATGTAGTGTTGTTATCTGCTCTGCGTGCCTTTCAGCGTTATAGTCCCGACTTCAGTCTAATCTTCCTGACAGACACAGATTCACCTGCTGGTCTTACCAAATCTTAAAGCATTCTGTTTAACAATCCACCCTAGATTTAGATTTAGGCTCACAGTTTGTTCCTTTCTGTGTCGGGCACAGTCCTAAGGTGCCCTGGAGACCCCACCCCGGGGTCACAAAAGCTTTACAAGGCTTTTGCAAACCCAGGTATACCATATGTTCATGAAAGATGAGGAAAATGGTGTGATGAGTTCAGGTGCAGTACGTACCGCCGGCTCTTGGAGTGACAGGGGATGTCATGTTTGAGGCTGTTTTCCTCAATCTGCAGGGTGTGGTTGAAGGATCCATCCAGCTCCTGCACTGTAACTTTAATGGGACCCTGCAGGGAAAATGTATGCATAATTACTTAACGACTAAAGTAATGACACACAAATTAAATGTAATGATACTTCTAGTTTACAGTCGTGTTATCGGTAACATTATTGGATGACATCTCTACGCTGTGGCTAAATTCATTTTGCTGAAGTTTCCTGGAAGACGAGAATGTGGTGTCATGTCCAGGATCCAGGATGGACGATAACAGAGAGGGCTTTTTTTGTTTGTTGCTCTGAATTTTAGAAAAACTTATTGATCAAAATATAATTGAACTATCATTGAGATGATTTTTTATTTGTCTGCTGAATACCTACTTGATTATAAAGATTTATCTTATGGAGGCTTTTTGCCTGTATTTTATAGGACAGTAGGAAATCAAGAGAGAGCGAGAGAGAGAGAGAGTGTGGGGAATTGAATGCATGAAAGGAGCCGCAGTTTTGACTTGAACCTGGCTGCCTGCTCTGGAGGACCATAGCCTCCATACATGTGTGTGACCTCAGCGCTAGGTTAATTGATTTAATTGAAATTTTGATTCAAACCTTTTGCTGTATTGCTGTGAAAAAGAAACACACAAACAGAATGCATGAGCTCCTGTCACCGCCACACTCACTCCTTATACTCCATCTCAAAGCATCTCACCACGTATTTCTGAGTTCCAGATGACGTGTAGTCCTGCCGGATCTCCAGCTCGAGCACATTTCTCTTCCTGTTGAAGGCAAAACTGCCAAAGAATTTCACCACTGCACTCTGGTCTCTGAGAATAGAGAGTTAAGACCAACACGTATACTGCACATATAACCAAGACCAGTTGGTAAGAGTCGACTTTTTGTTTGTTTGTCATTGATACTGTATGTAGTTTATTCATTTTTATTTTTTCATATTTGTGTAATTGTAATTTTCTGCATATTAACTTTTTTTTTTTTGGGCAGCACTGTTGCCTCACAGCAAGGAAGTTCCTGGCTTCCAGCTTTTATTTCAGGATGTCAGCGGTCCAGTTTGATATGCTGCTAGCTGCACTGGAACCACACAATTAAAAAGGAGACCAACAAATCCCGCAAAGCAATTGATCCTGAACAACGGCTGGCAGTATGTTTGAGGGAAGGAGACACAAACACACACACACCAAAAAAAAAAGCAGAACATGGAACCTGATCTGAAAAAAAAAAAAGTCTGACGAATGTTTCGGAGTCAGTGTGCAAAACATTTTAAATGTGCAGCAATTTCAGAACAAAAACTCAGTATGCAAAGGCCTTTAGTTAAAACGTTTTAGACATTTAGACGTTGTCTGACTGAAGTAGGTCCTCCATTATCCTCTTAGATTGTGCAGCAGTACGGCTTTCATGGTGATTCAGGACTTCACACACCCTTTCTTGAGAAGAGTGCAACTCAAATCAGTAGCACTTGCTGGAGACTTCAATAACAAATACTTTTTCAAACAGAATCCAATCAGAGAAAAAGGATACACCCATTGTTTAATGAGGGGTCCTATGTCCTTGCCGGAGACGTTGGATATGGATTTGAGGAAGGCGTGAGTGGACAGAAGCATCTGGCTCCACATGTGGCTCTGGTACTTCTGAGAGGAGGCCGTGCTGGCCAGGCTCAGCAGCTTGTTGAACACCTATCAAATTAAAGCAGAGAGGACAGCACACAACAAATAATTCATCCAGTTTACATATAAAGTTTGAATCAGCTGTGACTTGTACAAGAAAAGGTTGTTTGTGTGTCACCTGCAACATGAACTCCATGCTGATCCTGTTTTCTATCAGCCTCATTACCAGGTGGGCCTTACACTGAAACATCTTGTAGTACTCCCAGGACATAGTGTGCGGGTGCTTAATGGAGAAGTGAAGGTGGGGGGTTGGACTGAAGAGAGATAAGTCTGGTCAGGATCAAGATCATTTTTTTTTTTTAACAAAATGATTGTAACTTTTTTGAAGGACTTGAAGTTGAAGTGAATTGTATTACTTGTCCTTCTCTTTGCCTCCACCGAAGGTCGGGTGCAACAGAACCCCTCCCATCTTTAGCTCGTACTCCACAATCTTGTCCAACTCCTGCAGAACAAAGACAAAGTACTTATTAACGCTCAAGAATCATAGAAATAATTACAATTAATTTATTTTGCATGAAAATTCTTCATTAATGAAAAAAACAGACAACAATAATTCATGTTCTGGATTAATCTGCCTTCTGTTTTCCCAGTGAATGAATTACTGTTCTGACATACGGCTACAGATGACATTTTTTCCAGAATTAATTAATTAGTTTCTTGTATGGGAAAATCTTAAAGTTGGCTGAATTATATGGATGTTCATGTTCAGTCTGCTGAACAGTTTGACGTCATCATCCTCGTTAGCTGGCACCAGAATTACCGGTACTAGTTGTTGAACCTAATTACTTAGATTTTCAGCCCTCCGTACGGGTCAAATGTTGTGCTCAAGCTGCAACACAGCCACCTGCCACTAGATGGGGCTGTAGCCATAGACTGGCTGTCGCTCCAAATAATTGTTCTGCTCTCTACAACCCACAAGTACAGTGAGTGGATAGCGTCTCGTAGGAGCGTCAGTAATTCTGTCTAGAAAATTGAGATACAAATGAAGCCATGTGTCAGATCAGATTGGCGTACTGACCGGAGCAATGCGTAACCACATTTAGCATGGACATGTGGAATTTAACCTGCATGGAGGACTGAGGGCTGGCGGTGATAGCACTGCTAACGCTCGCCACAATCAGAAAACCAAATAACAATGTTCACCTGCAGACTATTTTAAAGAAATTGTGCTTAATTTTGACTGTTTTCTGGGTGATTTTCTTACCTATAAACTAGTTAATTAGTCTGAATTTAAGTTTCTGTTTAACTGACTAATATCCCGGCTGTATTGTATATTGTATAGATGTACATCCTTGAAAGTTACAGTTCTGTCAAAAAGACAAGATGCAGATTTTACACAGCATAATCTCCAATATTAGCATTCGATTTTCTCTGTCAGCCGTCTACCCAATAGAGTCACGAGTTAGTGTCACAGTGGTTCAGTCTATTTCCACTTCTCCCCACCAGCTTCCTTCAGAAACGTCTAGGTGTCGAGAGAGGGACTGTTACCTCTTTGATCCAGTGCCGGTAATCATTGACTCCAAAGGTCTTCTTCAGGTACAGACCGTAGATGTAGCCTGAGATTCCCTTCAGCACCCACTCATCAGCCCTACGACGAGTAACAACAAATCATGTCACAGCAGTCCATCATCACAAGATAAAAAAAAAACATCACAATTAATGAATCCATCAGGGAGGTTTCTTTCCCTTCATGGTTTGTGCTACCATAGAGAGTCCAGTGACTAAATCCTCTGTCTTTGAGTTTTCTGCTTCTGTTGCTCACACTGCATGAAGCTCGTTGTTTTTTTTTGTTTTTTTTTAAATGAGTCAAGGCCACACTCATGCTGCTGTCCCACTATGCTCGGTGAGTTTACCCTTTGTATATTTCTGCGGAGAACCCTGGCTCGGTACCTCTCATAAATCTATCAGGCTGCTTTATTAGCTCGTAAAAGCCGAGAGACAATATGCCAATTCAACCTAGGTGGTTCCACCGCTGGATGCTGAGGAGCCTCCACTCAGCCTTATGTGGTGAGGATGATTTCATCCATGTTTTTTTTTTACAATAATCAACATTAGATTAGGTCTGTGCCCTCAGACTCTGTTGGTGAATCATATTTTGGTCATTATTAAGAACTGAGGAACTCTAAAGCTCTGAATTTAATTTCTCTCATGATCTCTGCCACACACGCCGAATCCCGTCCACACACGCTAAGTTCTCGCAAACATCTTCATCCACACGTTACAGCTGTCATGAGCATGCCAAGTCAAAAGTTATGTCCTCCTTGACATGCCAACATTTTCTCGCCATTTCACTTCAATGACCATTTAATGTTCAAAGTTGTCCATGCAGGCGCCTCTGCTCGTCAACATAGTGGGAGAGCAAGTGTGTGTGTGTGTGTGTGTGTAAGCATGTAAAAATTCCAGTTAGTAATGTTATAGTGTTGTGGTACTCGAAATTGGTCTTGGTCTCAAGACCAGTCTAGAGACCACTTTCTGAAGGTTCTGAAGCATTTTTACTCGCTCTTGTCTCGATCAAGACCATCACTGATTGGCTATTTTTCCACACCATTACTGCGCTTAGAAGGAACAAGCCCCTTTCTAAAAGAACAAATAACTTCAATTCATTCATAATTAGATTTTTAACCCCCGGTTAGGTCAGCTACCTTCCCAGTGTTATGGTCTAAGCGAGTGACACGTCCACTGCACACAAGATGATTTTTCTGTGATATTTACGGTCTTGGTCTCGTCTTGGTCTCGCCCTGCCTTGGTCTTGGTCTTGACTCAGTCTCGGTCCCTAAATGTCTTGGTCTTGTCTCAGTGTCGGAGCACTATGGTCTCGGGTATGTCTTGGTCTCAGTTAGTGTGGTCTTGACTACAACACTACAACGTTAACACCAGCGTTAGTTCTGTTACGTCTGCCATCGCACTAATCTCATGTAAACAAAAGTGACAGCGTCGCACAACGACGTCGAACGGAGGAGAAGCCTGCGCACAGTGTGACGTTACAGGTCTAAAACTCTTGTTTCCTCCGGCGTCTAAACATAAACACCTTAAACAGAGTTTCTGAAAATCTTCACCCTGGAAGGAGATTTCCAAAAAGGTGCCTTTTCAGTCACCTAAAACACAGTTTACATACATACCTACAAGTGGAATAGGCCTTCGATGTAAGAAAACAATCTTAAATCTAAGCTTAAAAAAACTGCAGAATGAAGTAAATCACAGCACATAAGACAAGAAAATAGTCACTAAGACACCATACATCAGCTTTATCTTCTATTGGCAGCATTCATTCAGAAACAACATACATGGGAGGTGAAGGTGAAGGTGAACGTTCCCTAAGGTCTTGTTTTCCTCCAGTTCAGTTCATAACAAACCTTCCTCTTCATCTGTACAGTTTCATAGATTTGGGAAACAGAAGTTCTATACATCTGATGGGCTTCTGAGTGCAGCCTGTTTTCAATTACAGACCCCAGTTAACCCCCACTCTGATTAATTGATAGCAGGCAGCACCGTGCTTTGCCAAAAATCAAAGGCTTTCCTGTGTTCTCTTCTCACACAACACCAGCCAGCTCAACAGCATGAGCGAACCAAGGCCGCACATCTGATGTGTGTTTAGAGGTCAATAAGGAGACGGGAGGAGAGCCGTGGAGGAGGAGGAGGAAGAGGGACGATGACAGAGCGAAGCATTTCCCGAAAAAGAAGTTCTGCAGAATATGGGCGTTGCTGCTCTGCCACTGTCTCAATATGAGTTATTGTCAATATACCAGAATTCTCCCAGAGAGAGAAAAAGTGTAAACTGTCTTCCTGCGTGATGATTTCCATTACGTTCAGCAAAGTCAACGTGTAGTTTCTGTGTTCAGCTTTGTAAGTATTTTATTTTTTTTCCTTTGTGGAGTTTGTACGCCTACTAGCTACAGTACGGTAGTTGCGCTCTCAGGCTACGGTGAAAGTTGTAAAGTACGGACCCACAGCCTGCGAGCCGAGCTGCCCACCTCCACTGGTCACTCGCTGACTTTAATTGAAGACTCTTTCAATCCAAAGAGAACTGCACAAGATTTAGTTACAGAACAATATACCACTGTTTTTCTTGAAATGCACGATTATGACCTCATGAGAGAGAAAAGATGTGAAAAAGCGGCGCTGCCAGCCTGGTCAGCGACGCTTTGAATCCCAGCACAGCTCGCAATACACAACGAATGAAGGCCAAATTTTAAATCAAGTCAGGTCGCGTGCAGTGGGTGATCTTGTCGGCTGCTGTGTGACAGCATTCATACTGGTATGTAGGTTGCTCCGGCTTAAAGCACAAAGTTAAATTCTTAGATGAAAAGATAGGTCTCAAAGTGTGTCATACACAACAGATCATAAGGTACCAATAAATGCAAAATCAACTTCTGCACAATGTCTAAATTTCACAAATATGCTTCCAGCGTTTCCGTACTGTCTTAATTAACTTTCAAAATGTAGTAAACCAGCCTGAGAACTTGAACGGACCACCAACTGTTCTTGCTCGTGGCAGCTTTGAGTTAAAAAAGATTGACGACTGTTGATCAGCAGTTTGGTTAAAGGTTCGACACTTTTCCATACTAGCAGTGTTTCCCCTACCATTATATTAGGGGGGCGGCCCGCCCCCCCTGAAGGTCAAGTAAAATGTAAAGATTTATTTTTGGGCTTTTTGTGCCTTTACTGTAGAGATATGATAGTGCATAGAGTCGGAAATCAGGGAAATAATTAATTTAAGGATACCTTTCCGATAGAAAAGGACAGCTGTCATTAAAAGTAACCCATGAACACTAAGATTCCTTCAAGTGTTTGTGTCGTCGTGTCGCCGTGTTGGCATGTCGGCTTGTCCCCACCCCCCCAAACGCTGTAAACCTAGGGGAAACACTGACTAGGATCACAACAGAGACTGTATTGTGGCTAAACACGGGGTATCTAAAGTATCGAAATATTGAACGTTTTGACAACTTAAGTCTAGTTACTGTTTTTGTGATACTGTGTGTCAAAGGCTATTTGGATCTGACCTAGCTGTTATAAATCCAGTCACACAATAATTCAAGCAAACAGACCAACATGTGAAGAGGTGCTCTGCAAGTGTAAACCTGTTTTTGTCGAAAAGAGTCTGGAGGCTTTGAAATGAGTGATCTTACATCTCTTTGCAGCTGTGTCCTTCTATCTGTTGGCCGCTGGCTGTAGCAATCTTACCGGTCGATTCCAACATTTTTAATAAATTATTTACACCCTAAATGATGTGCTAATTTGGCTAATCCTGAATTCTGAATCGTCCTTGAAAGTCCTACTGATGGGCCTCTCTTCCCGAGCAAACCCTCCTGAATGATTCCCTCAGTTTCACACACTCACTCCGACCACACGGGCCAAGTTGCCAGGCACTAACAGAGCGATCCGTCATGTCTGTTAGGCCAGTTGCTGGCCCAACGTTTGACTCCACTGACACGACAGCTTAGCTCTGCAGTAAATCTCTCACCACCTTCCCTATATGAAAACATCTGAGGGGCTAAATGTGACCGCGCTCGTCAGAGAGGACCAGAATGCACCGGAGACAATCGCTGGGCTCTGACTTTAGTGGTTTGTACTTGATGTGAGTCCAAATAATAACAACAGTACTTTTCCGTTTGAGAAAAATCTGCCCACTGATGTTAATCAAAGTCAGAGAATGCTTTGGACCAACTAGTAGCTACAACCCACCATGAGGACACACGTGAAGTATTTCTACCTGTTTCAGATGAGCACATTCAAAGGTGACCTGCTGTCATAGATGGAGTAACGCAGGATGAATTGTACAGACAGAGATAACAGCACACTGCTTTGAACAGCCTCTCCCTGGAGGCCTTCATAATGTTACAGTCAGCTGCACTCATCAGTGTGGACAGAAGTGATGGTGTGAAGGATGAAAAAAAGAGGGGCATGACAGAGAAGTTCAACAACTTCACAGACCCGACCCGGTTACCGTTTAGTGAAAGCGTGATTGATAAACGATCTGTTTTTACTAAGTTAAACGGGGCGGTTCAGTACATAATGAGGCCTTTGTGGTGTTGCTTTGTAAAAGTCTTACCATGACATCCTGGAGATGAAACAGCCAAAGAACTGCTGAGCCAAAGCCTGGGCAAGACAGCGGCGGGTCAGGGGGGTCTGGTCTATGATCATGGAGCTGTGGAGCAAGTTGGTACTGAAACAAAAATAAATAAACAAGAGTCAACAACTGGAGTTAAGAAAATACACAATGAATGAATATTTTATAGATAGACACTTTGCAATAATTACAAGACTGAAACATCCTTGTAGAGTCAACTAAAATAGAAATGTATGATTGCACAGAAGTCCTCTACTCACCTGAAAATAACGACATCATTGTCTCATATAGACAAAAAAAGAATGTTTTCTTTCTTTCTCACCATGTGTTAACGGTCTGTTTGGTTAGGTTAGGCAAAAAAAAAAAACACTAAAGGAGTGAAAGGTCCAATATGTAAGATATCCACTGAATTAAATCATAAAATGATCTTACTAGGTCATCAGACATTAAGGAAGCATGCTGTGTTGATGTGCTGGCTTCTCTGACAAGAAGAAGCAGCCAGTATGTCCTCCTAAGTTTCAACTGTTGACCTGAATGGTCCTGTTTTTGTCATGAACCAAAGAAGGTTATACCAAAGCGGGCAATCAAACTGGTTCAGATAGAACTGATTCTACCTCCTCGCTCCACCAGCAGAAACGTGTTTCAACTAGGATACGTGTCGTAGATGCTTTTCAAAAATGGAGAGAGGTAAGAACACAGGAAGGTTTCAAGACCGAGCTGGCTAAACACTGAAGCTTCAGTGTCCGCAGCACGGCAGCCTGTCTGCACATCGACTCTAGGGAGGAGGGGGCGGGATGAGTCAGCTCTCTCAAATGTTTTGAAGTTGGACTGCAGCTCAAATTAAAAAAGGCTAGATGTCAGAGTTCCTATTGCGGCTATATCAGCCTTTGCAGGTCGTCAAAAAAAAAGAGTGATACAAATGTTCAACAGATACATTGTTGCATCTGTAATATTTCATTTTTTAAGTTGAATTGTGGCTTCACTTGAGACTCGAACACCAGTCTCATTGGTTGTTTGACATATCTATCAACCTCGACCTACACCCATTGCTCTCGTATCCAGTCCTTCTATGATGTAAATGAAGTAGCATCTCTGAGATTATGATACCGCTACAGATTGTCTTACAGTGGGGTAGGTTGAAGACATGGTGACACTCATAAAGACGCTAAGAGGAGTCCTTTTCGTCTGTACGACACAACAGCGTCAGACATGCTCACCTGAAAATGCTCATGGAAGCGTAGGTGGACACTTGTACGTAGGACTCGTCCACAAACACGGTCTTGAAGCAAGCGTACGGGTAGCGGCACGTCAGGATCTCCTCATAGAACTCAAAGATCTCATGGAGGTAAGACATGGAGTGTTTTAGCAGCGGCAGCAGCTGCGGCAGGCAGAAATGGGTCACCTGCGAGCAGAAAAAACTAAAAGTATTAATGTGATTTCTATTTGATTGGGTTTTGAAATGATGTGTACTTTGATAGCATGGACACAGGGTGTGGAAAAGGCAAATGCATCTTTATGATTAAACAATGATACTTTCACAGCACACGCACAGTAAACAGCTCTGCAGGCGTTAGTGAGTTAAACCCTTTTAATTTTTCTTTAATGCATTTATCGTTTCTAAACGTTACATAGGATGGATGGTGAACCACCTCAAGAGTAAAAAAAGAAAAAGGTTAGGTAGATTCATGGAAGTGGTTTGACAACGACTATGTTTTATGTTATTAGTGCTGCTTTAACCTTCTTTTTTTTTTTTTATTTATTGAGTTTTTCAATTTTGAGAGGAAACAAACAATAAGAACAATACTGAAAATAAACTAAACAAAAAACCCACCCCAAACTAACCGATGCTGCAAATAATGTATACAAAGACATCAGAAATATCACAGAGAAAAACAAAAATATTTGTATACATAAATAGAGACAAGTATTCGCACAAAAATGCTTTAACCTTCTTTAAGGTCTCTTTGTAGTGAAGTAAACTAAACCCTGTTGTTTGTAGAGACATCTAGTGGTCATTAGTAGAAAATACAAGGCTTGACAAAAATTTCTTCATTTCTTTCCAGGTAAATATGTAAAGAGTTGGGATCTTTCTTCTAACTTGTGATTGTGACTGTTGGATTAGTTACCTCGTTTATTTGTGGCTCTTGACATTTGCTATGATGTACTCAACACTGAGTCATAAAAACGTCACCACCCCCCCCCCCCCCTCCGACTCTATCCACTGTCCTATCTCTACAATAAAAAGGCACAAAAAGCCCCCAAAATGAATCTAAAAAAAAAACCTTTAAGTCTTCCACTTGTCCAACACAAACCTACCTCATGCATGTAGGGATCGACGAGGATCTCAAACGGCCCCACAGCCAGGGAGATGTTGGGGGCCGCGGTGGGAATGGGGAGGACATAATGGAAGGTTTTTTTCCTCATGTCGTTGGTGTAAATCGTCTCCACCAGGTCGCCACAGGACACCGCCACCATGGACGCATCCACGGTGAACTCCAGCTTCCACGTGCACAGCTCTGAGTAGGAGTCCACACAGGGGAACCAGAATCTAGGAGAGGGGAGGGGAGGGGGAGCAAACGCATACAAATGAATGCACTGACGACTTGAGGGCAAATGCTCAACTTCTGTGCATCAGGATGAGTCATTTGAGTCTGGACCTGGAGGAGTTCTGATATCCAAAGGAGAAAACATGAGCCCCTCTCTCCGCCATGCTGCCTTCTACATCGGGAACGACAAAGTGGAGCCCTCCTTTTGGCTGGTCCAGGGAGAACTCGATGTACACCTTCAAAACCTTCAAATCTGGTGACACAAAAACAAAAAGGCAATCAGTCATCAGTATTAGGAAGCTTGGAAATGTATCTCCAATAGGGCTTTGATACCACGCTCTTACCATCTCCTTGTTTCCAGAGTTCAGAGGGAACTTTGATGACCAGTTCCCCGTGTCCTGCATCCGGGTCTACAGCGCTCACTGCTGCAGTGTAAGCGCTGGAGAAATAGTTGAGGTTTCTCCTACGTAGACAAAAAGTTCACAGAATTTTGTCACCAAAGAGTTTCTCTTAAAGTAGAAAGAAAAGATATCCATTTCTTAGACCTCCCCACACAAACTAAAGAATTAACTTAATCCTATCGGGGAAAGAAGGATATCTGGAATATTATTTCAGCAGATATTAGAAACTAGAGGAAATAAAGATTTTATGGAAAACTGTATTCATGTAAAAATTTAGCAGATTCAATTAAAATACATTTAAAGGTGCTCTTACGGTGTAGAAAACATGTTGAACTGTCTCCCTACATATTCATGAAAATCAGCTACACATCCCTCTTTACAGATTGTATATAGTTATAGAGTAATAAGATACATATTGTTTAAAAAAGGGGGAAAAGAAGGATGTTATGGGGGAAAGGGTTTCAAGAATATCTAGATGTTTGCTGCAGACTTTCACTGTGGACCCTTTTTGCTTTCTTTAACTGCACGGCTAATTGTTCTCAACCATCCTCTAAATAAAGAATTGAAAAAAACATTTAAAGATTAAATAAGCAGGAGGCTATGTTGTTGTTGTGTTTTGTTTATACAGAGAATCTAAAAGCCAATGCTGTATCATGTAAGCCGATTTGAGTGATTTGCAATCGCCAACAAAGCGCTGTCACAAGTAGAAACTGGACATGAGTTTGCATCGCGTTTTCTAGTCTTCTGACTGGTTTTGAATAAGACCGGGGTCTTTCTGTGTTGAGTTGCACGTCGTCCCCCTTTGCATTTGTAGGCTCCCTCAGGGTACTCCTGCTTCCTCCCACAGTCCAGAGACATGCTCGTTAAGTTAAAAAGGTGACTCTTAAATGGCCTGAAGCTGTGAATATGTGTGTGGCTGGTTGTCTGCTTTTGTCGCAAAAGTGCATTAACTAAGCTCAACCATTATCACGTCTTTGTTTAGACATATTGATTGCATTTTGAAAAATTAAATAACGTTTAGCAAATAAAAGTTGTTACGGATTATTCACTATATTTGGAGGGTTAGTATGGGAAATTACCCTAATTTAGCTCAACGTCTTAATTCTGGGTTCTGTTGGCTTGCGGTGGATGATGCAGAAATGCAAAGGCAGGTGTTTTGTGTGCCATGATTCAGCAAAAACCTACTTAGTCATTGACTTCATCACGCACTTTAAGTTGATGCACTGGGCCTTTTTTCTTAAGCCATGATTTGATAACTCCAGATTACACTGAAACGTACAAACAATAAGAGTTACACTGATATACGTACTGCTTGGACTCGTGGTGGCACACCTCCAGCGTGGGGTCATTGTAAATGAACGGGGCTTCCAGGTCATTGACTCGGACTCTGTATATGCGACACTGTTTACTGTTTAGCTTGATCCTGTTCAGGTTGACCACTGTCGGGAAAATGGTCAGCTCGACGTAGCCCTAAAGGACAAAAGAGAGAAGAAGGCGGCGGTGACAAACGATGCACTTCAAAGGGTCACTAGTAGAACGAGTGATTTTCATAACCACTATGGACCATACAAAGAGTATGGAAGCTTTAAAAAAAAAGTACAGATCATGTCTTTCAAAAGAGAGAGAGCAAGGGAGAGAGAGAGGGGGAGAGAGAGAGAGGGAGAGAGAGAGAGGGAGAGAGAGAGCACTGTCTGCATAGCACAAAACATTCATTCATTAAAAACAAAAAACAATGGCTGCACAGGACTTGTATTTTTTCACCCTGTATCGTTATCAGTTGTCTTTTTATTTTTATTAGTCTTATCAAACTTTTAAATTCTGGTATCGTGACAACCCTACTTGTGATAATACAAAAGCAAGTCTCTCCATATCCTTTTGACCCGTGTTACACATAAGCCTAAATAATATCTAGCAATTGCAAATAACTTATCAGAATAAATCTCCAATATGCAGGTTTTGAATATGTTTCAATACAGTATTTAACATGTTGTACTGCAGTAAGTATTTGCCCATGAGTGATATGAAACACTGCAGTAACAAGGAGGGGGTAAAAGTGGGATAGTAAGATTAAGTAATGGTGAATAGCAGTAACTGGATTGGATGTAACTTTCAATAGTATTAGCTGCTGTTGCCTTGTTTTACTTCACCAGAATGACTGAACATATACAACCTGACAGCCTTCATACATTATTGTGATATACTGTAAGTTACTGTACTCACCACGACGGATTTCCTCTGGAAGTTTATGTTGTTGATGCACACCACCTGGTGGGTCGTAAAAACAACGACAGAAAACAATGTTAACATGTGAAGTAGCTCAGTCTGAAATGAAAATATAACTACGTTCATATTACGTCTCAGTCAGTGATTCGATATATTATTATTATTATTATTATTATTATTATTATTATTATTATTAATACAAAACATTTGTTGGTCATTGATTGACAATAGCAGGTGACGTATCTATTAAACATGACCGCAAACCATTAAATAATAATACAAATAATAATAATAATAAAAATAATAACAATAATAAAAATAAAAATAAAAACAAGAATAAGAATAAAAATAACAAGAAGAATAAGAAGAATAAAAACAATAAGAATAAGAATATTAATAATAATAAAAATACTACTACTAATACAAAAAAATATATAATAATAAAAATACTACTAATAATAATAATTAAAAAATAATAATAATACAAAAAATAATAATAACAATAAAAAATAATAAAAAATAATAATAATAATAAAAATAATAATACAAAAAATAATAATAATAAAATAATAATAATAAAAATACTACTACTAATACAAAAAAATATATAATAATAAAAATACTACTAATAATAATAAAAATAATAATAATAATAAAAAATAATAATAAAATAATAAAATAAAATAATAATAATAATAAAAATAAACAAAAAATACTTATAATTTAAAGGGGCGCGGACTCTCGAATCCTTTATCCTTCTTCCGGTTCATCTTCGTTTCTTGTGTTTTCTTCACAGGCTGCTTCATCAAACCATAACACTGTTTCCTGCTGTGTCCTTCTCAAATGTTACATGTCAAACTCGAGATTCACACCAACACACTGCGAAATTAAAAAGAAAGTGCAGCGATAAAAACGCTAAATGTAAAAGTTATCAAATAGAGAGGGTCAGAGTTAATGCAACAAACAGAATAGTACGAGTCTGAATCTTTCACACACACACACACACACACACCTCTTCACTTACAGAGCTTTATTGCCACCATACAGAGTAAATCCTTCACCGTCGAGCATGGCGGTGTTGTATAAAAGATAACGGGGTCCAAACATGTAGGCGTGTAGTACAAAAATATCCGAATATATCCTTTACGGTCCGGCTGCTCAAAGCATTGTGATCCCGGCAGCACTGTGTTCAGCCATTTTGTTTGTAACCTTTGACCTCCCGCGTAAAAAAATGACAACAACTTTTTATTACTTAGATGTAATAATTAAAAGTTTAAACTTATATATCAGAGAGAGTACGTAAACGAACAAAAATGCAAACAGTGTTGTTTCTAGTATTATTTATTATAAATATAATAGTACACGTATTTAGTGGGCGGAGACTGTCTGCCTGCGTGAGAGTGCACGAGCTCTACGAGACCGCGCGCAAGAGTTTCAAAATAAAAGCATAGTTCCGGTGAACGGCATTGATTCACACCACAGACTGCAAATACTGTAATTAGACTGTAAATGCTGTCTATGATCCAAACACATAAACAGTTCTTCGAACAATTGCAGGCGGGGGCAAGAGTCACTTGCACTCAAGAAACGGAAGTCCCCAAAAGTAAAAAGAAAATGTAAAAATAATAATAATCTTGTGCGCACAAGTTAATATCTTGTGTGCACGGAATTATTAATAGTTAGTGACCAATAAATCAGAATTTAGTTTAATTGAATTGAACACAAAACGTGACACTGAACCAATATAGTTTATCTGTCAGTCTCTATCACCATCTCGTAAATCATAAACTCTGAAATCAATCTGATCAGTGTTTTACATTTTAGAAAGAAAGATTGCACAAGAATTTTAAAAATTTAAATTTGTTAAAATATAATAATTTTTATTGATTTTACTGTGAAAATCTTCAATTAAATTTTTGTAAAAAATAATCTTTACATAAGGGAAGTAAAGATAATACTAACAGGTTAACATAATATTGTTTTTATCACAGTTTAATGTTTCGGTAGATATGTGTACTTCAGATATTAAACAATATATATAGGGAAACATTTTTGGGAATAAAACTTTAAAAAATTCAAAATATTTCCAACCTGACTTTGAACCAATTCGGTATAATGGCCCATCTATGTACTGAACACGTGAATCGACTTGGTAGGCCTATTACTGCTGCTTTATGGAAGTAGGCTTCTTATTAAACATTTGAAAGAAACGAGTAGGCTATGCATAAATTTGAGTGAAACAGAATGCATTTCTTTCATGTTGGCATTTCTGTTATAACTTGGCACAACTCTATTTCATTTGCTCCTCAACATACTAGTAGCCTACGTTGAAGAAAACAAAAACATGAGCTTCAGCAGCAACGTAAATGATGAGACTCGGAGCAAATGAGCGATCAGTAACACAGTAATGTCCAGTCCTACATAAAAACTGTAAATAAACTCATCATATTATTTTCTGTACCACTTGTCGACTAGTTGCAGGCTACCACTGCACAACACCGCCACCATGTGGACACACACTGGACATGCCGCAAACCTACAAGTGATCTTTATGACACACATTTGAGCCTATTTCAATGCGGACAAAAAAACGGTCAATACTAGATTTCAAAGACACATTTGAAGAGAGTAACAGGCTTACAATAATAAATCAAACAGAGTGTTTGTTTTGCAACACGTTTCCAAACCAGTAAAATTCCCACAGGCCTTCAGGGAGGAAGTCTATTAATGAGCCAGCTTTTATAATGAAGCGACTTGAAGATACTCTATAAGGCTGCATAGCAACAGTCTGTTAGTCACTAATCAAGAATTATCAGCTGGAGTCTATTTATCTTTGTGTAGGTAGACTATCACGAATAAGGCAACTTGACCGGCTTTAACAAATAGGTCAGTTTTCCCCTCTACCCAGAGCTTCCTCTTTACCGAATTAATAATAATTATTATTATTATAATAATGCTTTTTTTATTTTTTTATCAGTAGTGTTAGTAGTTTTAATAGGCGATTGGTTGGCCTGGAAGTAGCCTATAACAGTGGTAACCTAGTTGTGCCACAAGGTGATGCAAATATTAAAACTATAAGTTTTAAGGACGTCAAAGAATATTTTTTACTTACGAATCGAAAACTTGCACAAAATCCTTGATCTTAAAATGCAGATTTTTTTCCCGAACCTTTCCTCTAATCGTTTAGATCCGCAAAGGGCCCATGCATAAATGTGTAACTTTTTTTTGTTTCATGGGATTATGAAAACGTGTCGTGACTTGATTCCCGCGTGGCCTATATATTAAACGACATTTAAGCTATTGTGATTTTACAGAGTGGACTAATTTCCAATGAGAGTTTGACTCGGCTCACCAATTTACATCGGCAAATAATCATTTGTCGGCCCACAGGCTATTTTCTGTCAAATAAAAAAATATGCATATACTCTGACATCATATTATTTTTTAAATTGTTATTCTTATTCCAGATTTATTCAGTTTCTGTTTGAAACGCAGTTTTAACTTGTTGTAAGTTTTTGTTGTTGTTGTTGTTGTTGTTGTTGTTGCGTTAGTTATGACGTCATGAAAAAAATAGCATATTGTACCGGGTCTCAGGGTTCGTTTCGGGCTTTGACGATCAAAGGAGGGAGACAACACATTCTAATCGTCCTGAATGACGTCACTACCTAGCTTCTTACAAAGGTCTAGAGAAAAGGTTCAGTCAGTGCCAAAAGAGAACTTCCCGGGAGAATAATAGCAGCATTGAATTGTATTGGTTCAAAAAACAAAAACAACAATGGCTGGAGAATTGAACAAAGCTAAAAGGAAGTTTGAAGTAGAGGTGGGTGATGTCCTTGCTGGCGGAAAAAACAAGTACATGATAGAAAAGCTCCTGGGGGAGGGGTGTTATGGGTTAGTGGTCAAGTGCATTCAATTAGGCACGGAGGAGAGAATGGCTGTGAAGCTTGTGAGCAAGGATTCCGCCTGGTCAGGTAGAAAAGAGGTGGCCACGCTTAAACGGCTCAGAAAGTTAGACCAGAACAAGAACTTGATCCGCTTTACCGAGCACTTCAAACACAAAGGCCACATTTGTATCGCCTTCGAGATGCTGGACATAGACCTGTACGACTTGATGAGAGTGAGACAGTTCAAGCCTCTCAGTTTGTCGGAGATCAGAGTGATCTCGCAGCAGATGCTGGTGGCTCTGGATGCTCTCAAGACGTTAGGTTTGGCGCATGCAGACATCAAGCCTGACAACGTGATGCTGGTGAATCGTCAGCTGCAGCCCTTCAAGCTCAAATTGATCGATTTTGGTCTGACCGCCAACGTCTCCCCTTTCTGGCACAACAGGAAAATTCAAGCCCTCGGTTACAGGGCGCCGGAGGTGTCTTTGGGCCTCCCATTAGACGAGGCGATAGACATGTGGGCACTCGGCTGTGTTTTGGCTTTCCTGTACATAGGCCAGCACCTGTATCCAACAAAGTGTGAGTATGAGTTTATGAGAATCATCGTGCAGGTGCATGGCACGCCCGAGGATCACCTGCTGACCTCTGGCACAGCGTCCAAAACTTTTTTCACCAAAGGCGAAAATTCTCCGTGGCGGCTGAACACACCGGTTGAATACTTCGAAAGATCGGGCCGCTTCAGTAGAAAGACTTTCAGCATCCTCGACAAGATGCATCATTTAGAAGACATAGTGACGGTCCGCCGAAGAGCGGAGAACGCCGCTGAAGATGAGGACACGCGGGCTTTCATGAGCCTCTTAAAACGCATGCTGCACGTGGATCCCCGGAAGAGAATCACCCCGAGCAAAGGGCTGGGACACCGCTTCGTCACGATGAAACACTTTGCGAGAGGCGCCGGCGAGGACGACTACGCCGCAGCAGCCCTTTTAACCATGAAAAACAGCCGACTTGGGCGATCAGCCGATGAAGTCAAGCGCTATGTAACATCCAGCGAAGTGACGAGCTGCACTTTATCTCGTGTTAAAAACTTAGAGGGTTCATTTTCAGAGAATAAAGGAACAGAAAGGAAAGGAAGAACAGTGAAAGACGACACCGGGGCTGGTAAGACACCACTGCAGAAGACGAAGGCAGCCCGTAAGCATGCACATGTCAAAATCACACAGAAGGTAAACCCTCCTTCTAAATATAAAACCACTGGATTTGTTGAGACTAAAACCAGGAGGGCGTGGCTGAATAGAATGCGCACAAACCTCTCCAGGTTTTTCAGGTATTTAAGTTGCAGCAGGGATGACGCGTTACCTTGAGAGGAGACTTTGGACACAGCAGAGGGTCTCAAGTCCATGGTGTTGTACAGGAGAGCTAAATGCTACATGTTCAAAGGGGTTTACTCTGAGTGCTTCAGTTCCCCCCCCCCCCCCCCCACCCCCCACAAAAACAAACATTAAAGTCTATCAATGTGAAAAAAAAGTTGAATTCTATCATTACGACGCTTCTTCGATGAATTTTAACATATGAGAGCTGATCATTATTTTTGTTATTGACATTTACTCAGTCGGGTACGGAAGCCCTCGATGGACATACAGTCGTTGATTTTATTTTACTCTGTTTTACGGTGATAACGCATGAACTGTGGTTGTTTTCTCAAGATCTCGCTTCTCTTTATCTCACACTGTAAAAACAAAATAGTTGTTATAACTAAAAAAAAAAAGTTAGTGTTCATGCTGCCTTAAAATTTTAAGTTAACTTAACTTTTTCTAAGATTCACTTATCAGACGCTTTTATCCAAAGCGACGTACATCGGAGAGTAAGAACAACACAAGCAAGGATCTAGAAAAAAAAGGGAACAATGTCAGTAAGAGCAAACGATCAGCTTTGAGTCTGATTGGACACACAGGTGCTGACAGGAAGTGACCAGAGGCAAAGCACAACATTGAGGGCAGTTCTTGAGAGCTCTAATCAGTATAGAAACCATCTTATAAGTCGTCGTTATCAAACAAAAACCATCTTCACAACCATCATCATCATCAATAATATGGAGACCATCATCATTAAGTTAGTAGGTATTCATGAAAGAGCTGGGTCTTTAGCTTTTTCTTAAAGGTGCAGAGGGACTCTGCAGATCACATGGAGTTTGGAAGTTTATTCCACCACCGGGGGGCGACAGAGGAGAAGAGTCTAGTCTGCGTCTTAGGACTGAAAGTGAGAACGAAACTTAAGTGCTCAGTCCAAACAAAGCCTGACAACGGCCCACTGTCAATATCTACTCAAAGCAAGTTTGGATTCACCCACCTAGCTGACAAGACGCTCCTAGTTTTCAGATCAGAGCTCGTTCTGCTGGCAGTTTCGGATTCAGACTCTTTTAAGCTTGAAGAAAAAATCCTGCACACTACATTGTGATCTTTCTAATAAATTGGTGATACTTAGCAAGATTAGTGTGCAGGATTTTTCCTTTTCAAGTAATTGTTTTTTTTTGCCCTATACAAGATAGTTGGATGTGCGAAACACCTCCTTAAAAAAGTTAAATGAAATGAATAAAGACAAGATACATTTGTGATTACATTTAAGAGTTAATCTTGAAATCAAGTGTTTTGTACTTAAATCCTTAAGTTAAACAATCTTTTGATCACAATGAAATTCCTCTAAGCAGAAGTCTTTATTTGAAAATACTTAATCTAAAGTTGAATTCACCTAAATGATTAAATAAAATGACTTTCATAATGTTAACTTAAATATGCTTTTCTATTTGAGTTAACTTTAATAAATGCTTCTGGTAAGACAATATTGCACATATTTAGTGATCGTCTGTGCTTTTATAAAAACGTCCAGCTGAGCTGCTGGAAGTCGTTGGTTTCCGTCTGTTTTCATGAAATAAGTGGAAGTCTTTCAGAGTGGTACGGTGCATGCTACAACCCGTAAACATGCACATCTGTAGAAAGAATTAGGACTTTGGTTTTTTGACCTCCTGTAAGTTTGATTATTATGTGTGTGACAAATCCACAGGCTCTTATCCTGTCTCCCACTGGGACACACAGTAAGAGACAGGAAGATTTGACCGGGGACAATTTATCCAATCAACTTGAAGAGGTGATGGGATTAAATATTTTCAAACAAACCTGTCAAAGGGTAATAATCTAATATAGCCGCATGTCAAGGGGGTTACAAGTAGCTCAATATTAGATTCTGCACGACGGGACACCTTTCCTAATATGGAAAAAAGATAATCTGCTGCACTCTTGTGTAGGCAGGGTTCGCCTAGAGATTCAAAAACACAAACATGAGGGATTTTTTTTTTTGTTCATTCCAGCATGCTGCTTTTGTTCCTGCTGGACCCTGGTGTGCATTCTTGGAGCGGGATCAATAAACTGAGTGTAATTCTTGTGCCTTGTCAGCAAAAAAAATCATTTAATTTGTCAGCCGTCTTGGCACCGTGTCAGGAAATGTTTGACTGTGTGACCCCCAGGGCTGAGTAGGATTGTGATATAAGTCGGGGGTATAAATGTCCCTGCAGCAATGCGGGGCCACAGTCTGGCTGCCTGAGGAGACTGTCACACACAGCTCCAGCACAGAAAAGGTAAGACAGAGTTTACATGAACTTTCTCAAATTATAGATGATCACACTTGATTTTTTTCTTTTACATTACCGCTGTACTAACTTTTTCTATGAATCATCAGCTAATACATTATTCTAATACAACTTTATCTTTACTGTGCGACTGCTGTTTGGACTGTCGCTGCAACAGTTGAGGGATGCACCGTCAGCAAAATTATTGGCAGGTTTTTGATAACCAATTTTTTTTGTTAAAGCTTTTTGAACTGATGAAAAATGTCAAAGAATGTTTTCTCTCAGGTCCTCAGTAGAGAGGAATTACTGCTCTCTTTATCATCTACTTTACAGACTGACTATCTTCAGACTGTAAAGTGTGGAAAGTGTGAAACAAAAACAAGAGTTAGGGTTAAAGCTTGGACTGAAGGTTGTTGTAATCTTTTAAATTTGATCAATCCAAAAAAACTCAATTGAAAACCTAAAGGCAGGGGAGGGGAAATATACAATATTTACATCAGAGCCGGTGAATTAAAGACAACTTTGACTTTCTGTTGGGTCTCTGTCTAGTTGATGGCGGGAAACACATTTTTCCTGAACTCTCGTACACTTTGTGCGTCTACATGTTTTAGCACCACATTGTGCATTTATATGCAGACCTACAATGAATGTATCATGCAATCATTCTTTAGTGGCACTTGTGACCAGCTTAATCCCATCAAGACAAAGACCCCCTGCTGTGATGGGCGGCTGTGGCTCAGAGGTAGAGTCGGTCGTCTCTCAACCAGAAGGTCGGGGGTTTTGATCCCAAGCTCCTGCAGCCACATGTCCGATGTGTCCTTGGGCAAGACACTTAATCCAACCTGCTACCTGCAGCCTCGTCGGCGGCTTGTGAATGTGTATCAATGGATTAGTAAATACTGGTGGATGCTTCTTTTCCCGTAGCCCCAAAGGATGCATCAAGAACCAAACACATCCTCAGATTCATTGTGCGACAATTTAAATGAAATGCCGGACGGTAGACTGTTACAAGTTTGATTCAACTCAGTCAAAAATGTAGCAGTACAAATGTTAAAAACTGGAAACTTTAAATGATCCTTAAAATAATAGGTTAAGTGACGTAGTGTCAGTGATGGTTTTAGTTGTAGTGCAGTGGTTTAGGTTGCTAGGCGACAGGAGTTGCCCTTAGTAATGATAGGATCAGGATGGAAACACTGGGTGACTCTCTTTTCAGTTTGGCCTGAGCAGTCTCTACACTGGATCCAAAGGCTGAAGGACGCTAACCCTGAAGATATGGACACAGATCAAATCAGCCAGCGTCGAGTGAATGCCTCTTGTCCAATCGGATTACTCCGTCAAACTAACTGATGAATAAACTGTGATAAAGTGGTGACCTTTAAAAAGCAATCTGCTGTATCAATGATTGTGACTCTCCCAACAGATGAATCTTCCAGTTGTGCCCGTCATCCTGCTGGTGGTTTCTACTGTCCATGCTTTCCAGTACACAGAGCTGGCACGGTATATTGACAGCCACCAAGAAGAATATGTGGAGGTAAGATATAGCTTCTGCTTTCTTTGGCAAAAGTGTTCCAAATCAAAGCGCTAAATTCAAACAGCTAGATACTGAAACCTGTTTTTTTTTTGTTCTTGTCAGTTTAAAAAAAAATCTTTAACACAAGTCCTACAGAGTCATCCTTCTGTTAAACCTCCTGTTTTGTTTTAAATATATTACTTCATGATTCCAACTATATCCATTACACATCCCAGTGTCACTCTGAATTCTTGATGGTTATTGTACTTTAGTCACTGGGAGCTGTGGCTGATAAGAACCTGCAACACAAAAACACAAAAAAAAATACAAGCACTCACCTACAACTGCCCGTCTGATCAATACGAGTAGATAATGAAGAAAATCAGCAAAGATGTACGAAAACACACTTTAAATATGACACATCCACAAAGTTCCTAAATTACCAACATGCTAAAATGACCAAAAAGGTCTCTGACCAATTTTAACTTTCATGTTCACAATAGTTTTCTTAACTTTTGAGGTATGGAGTTAGATCAGTCTCAATATTCACAAATGCACACAGAAGGATTCACAAATGTATTTCAATACACACACAAATATATTTAATTCTATATAAATGTAAAATGCATTTGTGAATCTAACCACGGCAGGGGAATCTCAAAAGTCCCACACACAAATGCAGTGAGGTTCACAAATGACAAACAGTTTGTAAATGCAGACTGAACACTTTATATATAAATGTAACAAGATACAAATGTGTTTTTTAAATATTAATGTATATTATAAATTTGTGGATTTCTATTATATATATACAAAACTATAAATATTTGTGTGTGAATCAGAAATACATTTGTGAATCTTATTTTTTTATTTGTGGATTTGTTTTACATTTATATAGAATTAAATATATTTGTGTGTGCATTGAAATACATTTGTGAATCCTTCTGTGTGCATTTGTGAATACTGAGACTGATCTAACTCCATATGGAGGAGTCATCAGAGATCAGTGTCAGATCTTAACAGGGAGAAATACCTCTCTTAACCAAAAGGTGGCAGCAAAACAAGCGCACTTTCGATGAAGAGCAAGTATACCTGTGAAATGTAGCTCTAAAAGAAAAATCAAGAAAAACTAAATGCATTTTAACGAAAGCAATACATATTCTGCCAACAGAAAATAAAGGATTTAAAAGTATTAAAAAATATATCCACTGTAAAAAAACAACAACAACCACTAAACCCAGAACTAGTGCAGCTGGACTGAGATTAAGCTGTGACTGAGAAATGTCTGTTTACAAGCAAAGTAAAAAGAATGATATATGATTTGAATATAAATAAAGCTTTCTACCATGCACTTCAGATTTAAAAAAATATAAAACGTAAAAATAAAATCATGCCGGATGAATTCACTTGCACTGAAGATTGTCCTGCATTAACCAATAAATTAATTTCAGATACAAAAAAAGAACAGAGTAAATGGCACGTCTGTGTATTCCTCAATATAAAAAATGTGTTGACTTTGTTTCATTGGTGTTCTGTAAAGAGGAAACAAATCTAAAAATATGTAATTCTGGATTTCACAAGTTTAGTTTTTAGCTGATCAGGCAGCTTCATAATGTTGCTTATTCTAATAAAACATTCAGGTATATGCTATAATACAATCTCAGTAATAAAATAAAGTCTGATTAGGACAAAGACGCTTTAAACACATGAAATGCTTAAAAATATAAACTGTTAGGTAAGAAAAAGATTCCATCATTGTACAAAAAACAAACAAAAAAAACCCATTACATTTCTCTTATTTAAGGCATTTAATAATACTTTGACCCAACACTTTTCTTCTTTTTTTAAAGGTTTATTTTTGGACTTTTAATGCCTTATTTTAGAGACAGGACAGTGGATAGAGTTAGAAACCAGGGAGAGAGAGAGAGTGGGTAATGACATGCAGGAGAGGAGCCACAAGTTGGATTTGAACCCGGGTCGCCCACCCAGAGGACTACATCCTCACATGGGGCGCGCGCACCAACCACTAGGATACACCGCCCCGACCCAACACCTTTCTTCTTGTTTTCCTTCTTTGACTTTGGGCCATGGAGAGTGTGCAGCTCTGCATGAGAGTGGCAATGTTTACTGAGATAATAGATACAGGCTACTGAGTGAAATGCAGTGACATCGTTTTGAATGTTTTGTGCGTGTGTGTGTGTGTGTGTGTGTGTGTGTATGTGTGTGTTTCAGGCTTTGCGGGACTGGGTGGCAATTGAAAGCGACTCCAGCAACGTCCAGAAGAGACCAGACCTGCACCGCATGATGGAGATGACGGCTCAGAAGCTGAGGCTGATGGGAGGGACTGTAGAGCTGGTGGACATTGGAGAACAAGAAGTGAGTGAGAGAGCTGCCCTACCCCCCCCCCCCCCCCCCCCCCCGCAGCACAGGGGCCCCTCCTTACCGTTGTTAAACAATGACAAACTAACATACTTAATAAAAGTAATAAACCCAAATTGGCTGGTAGAAATTGTGTATCTATACAGACAAGGCGGCTCATCGGAAACATCAAATAGGCAGCAGAGCAGACTGGACTAAATCCTCCTCATTACTGACTGAGACGCATCAAAGCGTCTTCCCAAACTCATTAAACATATACCGGGTTTGAGGTCGGACTACAGGTCAACAAACCCAACTTTTCACCAGTAATTAGGACCAATATAGTTTGATCTTTCTCTGTGTCCTCCTGTCTGGTACAGTAAAAAAACAATAGCTAACGACCCTCTGACACATATTTACAGTGTTTGTTTTAGAAAACAAGAGCTGCAAAACATCTCTAAACCTCTGCTTTCTGAAGATTGTGGCTGTTATAATGGTTCATATTCTGATGATAATGAAATACATATTTTATTTGGAAAAATACACCCAGATTGAATGTGACTCTAAACCATAACTTGTCAATTTACAGATGTTACAGTTGGGTTTGGGTTAAATGGAATCAATGTTCATTTCTACTTGTAGAGTAAATATCAGGCTGTGAGGGAGGAATACTTCCCCTAGATAACACATGCATTCCCTGATTTTGAACACACAACACACACACAAAAACTCCCGCATCTGCTGGGAGAAAAACCAAATTGTGAAATTATAGCTGCGAAATTCATCACAGCCCGTCATAACCCGAGGACAACCAGTGGAACCTGAACACACACAGAACAAATTAAACATGCAAAAGTGAAGTTTTCACTTCATGTGACCAATCAGTAAAAAGCATTTCTCTTTATTTGGTGGTCGTTACGGTGATGCCTCTAGTGCATCATTGTTTCTCAACCGAGTAACGGCTGAAAATAACTTCCATGCTGCTGACCAACAAAGACCAATGAAAATGTATTTTAGGTATGACAAAGAATTATGATTATCTTCTAACTTAAGCCTTCACCCTTAATCTTACAGCTAGTGTAAAATCATACCAGGGGCGTCATGGGGTGAAAATGTCAGCTAACACACCAGTTCATTATGGTGTACAAATGGTTATTAATGAACAGAAGGGAGTATCTCCAGCTCCACTTGTGGGAAACAAAATCAGGAGTAACAAAACAAAGTCACAAAACATTTGAAAGGGCTGCAATCTTATTAAATCTTAAAACGCATTACAAACATGAAAACAGGTAAAACTTTCTGCTACTACTCATCCCTAAAAGTTATACCAAATTTAAAAAATGGTCATGACAACCTGTAAAGGAGGACGTCATATTCTGCCCTTTTTGGAGTTTGTATATTTAATCTATGTACCTACTAAAGTATGTTCACAATAGATAAAGTTATAAAAAAAGTGTCTGTTTTCATGTACTGCCGCTCCACGCACCGGCTCTCTTCTGACTCTCTCTCTAAGGCTCTGAAGTGCCCACGTTCAGAGACCCAACGTGTGCCAAGTCTGATCTGATTGGTCAGCCTGTCGGCTCTGCCGCAATTGGTCAGTCACCCAGCACGGTTCTCGGAAATGTCACGCCCCTTTTACCACATTGGGAATGCAGCCACTTTGGCTCCGAGGGGAGCATAAACATTAGCACCTTAGCTCTACTGTGCTACCGCAGGCTACGGCATATCGTGGGCGTGCTACAGAAGTTAACGGGCATGCAACATGAGCTGCAGGGCTTGCCACAACGAGCCAATGGGCTTAGATCAGTGATCTCACACTGACGAGACGTCACACTGGCAAATTTTTTTCGAGGGGGGCTAGAACCGAGCGTTACGTGCAGCTAATGCTACAGCTAACAGGAGGACCTTAATTAGAAATCATGTTCAAACGTTTGAACTCCGGCATGGCTGGTGAGACCCAGGTAAGATCTGGTCCCACTAAGAGTATAGAATATAACATATACGGGTGGTTAAGTAGTAAGTAGTAGTTCACTTGACATTCCAAGGTCTAAAAAATGTGTACACCCTCTCGTGAAAAATATGATCACCTCTGGCTCCAAAAAGCAAGATGGCTACAGTCCAAACTCCAAACTCAAGGAGTCAAAATGATGGTCCACAAAGAAATGGTTGAAGTCATATCAGCTGTGTCTTCCCTGAACGTAATACTGCGGTAGCTCAAACTGATACGAACTCTTCTTTAATGTCTGCAGCTCCCTGACGGGCAAACGGTAACTTTGCCTAAAGTGGTGACGGCTCAGTTTGGCAACGATCCGAGCAAAGTCACGGTGTGTGTGTACGGTCACGTGGACGTCCAACCAGCGAAGCTCGAGGATGGCTGGGCGACGGATCCCTACAACCTGACTGACATCAATGGTAACATTATGAATCCATATCTCACAGATCCCATAGGCCGTATATGAAGACGGGCTGAGCAAAAGCTGCCTCCCAAAACATTCAGAGCTTGACGTCACTGAAACTAAGTTCATATTTTACACATGTCCACGTCTATGATCAAGTCATACCTAAATTGTTGTTTTTTTTGCGCAAAAATATGCATGCACAGACAGGGTTTGATATCATATTGAACACTTTTAAATAACATTATCAACCGGTAACTCCTTTGCATTCAATCCACTGTTTGGTTTGACATTCAGTACTCAAACAACACAAGTTCAGTTGTCTAATTATTACCCAGGCATTTCATTTCCAACAATCTTCATTGTAACATAACCGTCACAATGTTTCCTGTACTTGAAGGTAACCTTTATGGAAGAGGAGCATCAGACAACAAGGCCCCGGTCTTAGCCTGGATCCATGCTGTGGGAGCTTACCAGGCCCTCAACATGGTAAGTTCATAATACCACTTTTATATTGAATGGCTGTTCATGCACTCGATGAATAACATCTGATGTACAAGGGGAGGAGAGCTGCAAAGGCAACGTGAAGTACAGATTATTGAAATGATTTGCAAACGATTTTAAATCTAAAGAAGGGAAACAGAGACAGTTAAGATGAATCTAAAAGATAACTCTCACTACGTAGACTGACAGACTGCTACAGCGAATTAAAACGAAACAAACAAAACTGCACACCCTCGGGCCGGGGAAAAAGAGTGAAGCTGAGCCTCAGCCAAACTCACTCACAAAGTCATTGTTGTTTCTGCAAAGTCACCGCAGCAGTCTGTTCCCTCCATCCTCGCCGCCACTGTGAAAGTAATGCTCAGCTGAATGTGCACATCAAAGGCCTCAGCCAGATGCCGGATGCATTAAAGGGGGAAAGGAAATGCGCTTTGTTGACAGACTTTTGTTTCACACGCAGCTAATGGCTCATGGTTTGAGGCGTTGCAAAGCCTGTTACAGCACCATCACGCAGAGCAATTAGCATGCTTGTCATGTCAGAAGTCACTTGATTCTCCTCTGTCCCGACTCATCCTGCTGTCGCTGTTACTCACTACCAAACACATCTCAGTCAGCTGCCTCCCTTTTTGTCCTCCAGGAGCTGCCGGTGAATGTGAAGTATGTCATCGAGGGCATGGAGGAGACCGGCTCGAACGGTCTGGATGCCATGATCCTGGCCCAGAGGGATACCTTCTTCTCCGACGTGGATTTCATCATCATCTCAGACTGCGGCTGGCTCAGCAGACGGCCCGCCCTCACCTACGGCACCAGAGGAAACTGCTACTTCTTCGCCGAGGTTGTGCATGCATACACACAGAAAAAAAAAAATCCACAACTGATTCAAGTTCTGGCTGATTGTTCTCCCTTGGTGGTGAAAGTATCCTCTGGTGTTTGCAGGTTGAAGGACCTAAACAGGACTTACACTCTGGTGTTTATGGAGGCACGGTGATCGAACCGATGACTGACCTCATCGGGATTCTGGGTAAGTTAGGAAAGAGTTTACACATTTGACATGTTTGTCCCTTTCACTTCTTTACACAGATATTTTTGGACCCACATATACAGTATAGCATTCCAGTCAAACTATCTCCATGTGTATCATAAACCACGTCAAATATTCCATGAGAGAAAATAAGTCGAGGCAGGGGAGTGTTACAGTTGAAGGTCATTGTCTGAGTGATCTATAGTTATAACACAAAAACAAAAACATCAATAAGAATAGAATAGAATTACTTTATTGATCCCAAAGTGGGAAATTGTGGCGTTACAGCAGCAGGTTATCCAAACACACAATATGAGTAAAAAACACAATATTAGCAAATCTAAACACAATATAATATTAAATACAAAGTAAATAAGCACAAAAAATATCAAAACTAAGAATGTGAATACACATATACAAACAGGATTTAACTAAGCATTACTAGTCTAAAATATGAAAGATTAAATGTAATGTGCAAAAACAGAGTTGTAAATGGACAGTATCGACATAGGGGGCTGTGCAATCAGCTAATAAAACAAACAGTTTACATTTCAGCCAGCTGCTTGTTTGCTCTGCTTATGTTTCCAACCTTTATTGGTTTGCATCTTATCGGCATTTTCTGTTACGAGTGATTCAGATCTGTGACATTTTGCATGATTTCATTATTGTTAATGTTTGATTAATGATCCCCTTACATTTAATGCTTGTAGTTGGATTCAGGATACTGGAATTTTAAACTTACAATACTGGTTTCAATCAAACAACACCTGTTTCAATACCAAGGCAACAAAACCAGAAGTATGATTCTACAATTCACTTAGCAGATGCTTTTATCCAACGCGACATACATCAGGGAGTAAGTACAACACAAGCACAAACACAAGTATGATACACCAATAATAAGTTAGTTCTAAATCACCAAAACTGGCAGACAAACTCCTGCACAATGTCTAAATTGCACAAATACATTGCACATAGTATTTCTGCAATTTAGACAGAGGGCAGATGTGCCAGTTCCTCTGAAACGTCAACATAACTTTTGCGTCTTCATGAGACGCCAAAAAGACTTGAGAAATGTCAGTATTTTAGTTGTTGTCACCTCTGTTCTGTCTGTCGTTGCAGCAGCAGCTTGATGTGGTAAATATGACTGAAGATTTGTCGTTTAGTTTGACAGCTTCGGTACTTTTCAGTACTGTCATTTTTTTCAAATAACAGAGATTGTATCACTTTTAAACATGTGGTATTGAAAAGTATTGAAGTGTCAGTACTCTGACAACCTTAGAAGTTAACTACTAATATCAACATTTTACACAATACAGTGATTGTTTATGACAAATATGGCTGAGAAGTCCATTGAGTATATTTCAATAGATGCAGTGTAGATGTAGCTGAAGAGAGCTGTTGTGTATACAAAGTCACAATATCGTACTGTTACTGATGAAAGGACAGATGTCAGGAGTTAGATATTGATATACACGGTTAATTTCAAAGGTCAAGATGTCATCCTGTGTTTGCTTTCAGATATTGTGTCCTTAACGGTGTTTTCACACAAACTCAAAAAGTGTGAAACTGTCCCGACATTTATGGGGGTGAGCTGCATGTGTGAACGCTGTGTGGCTAAATGTTTCACTCCGACTTTGCGAGGACTTTTTCATGCCAGCCTCTTAAGATGAACTGTTTACAGGGATAATATTCAAAATAAATTCACCAAGAGGGCGCAAGCAGGGGGGGTAATGGCGTTTATATCACATTATGACCAATGCGTAACCGGTGCAATCTTTATGGGTGTAATGAAGCAATGTATGTTATTCTTCCACTCACTCGCTGAATATGCTCATGTAGAATTGACCTACAGAGCTAAAAACTGTCATTATAGTGTCAGACTCGGTCAACCATCTTGGATTTTCTGCTGCGTCTTTTTTGCATCATGTTTCGCCTCCCCCTCGTAAAACTTCCCTGAGGCGACCCAGGAAGCGTTTTCAGAGAAAGGCTGTCAGTATTTTTTAATTTTTTGTAATCTTCAGGGGTGCAATGTGTTTAAGACAGACCTCTGAATCCCTCCCATCTCCAGCAGCTCTATCCTATCTGACTCTATCCATTTAAAATCCATGTGCGGTAACTTCCTACCTTAGACACAATGATCAACCCCAGTGGTAAGATCCTGATTCCCGGGATCAGAGAGGCCGTGGCCCCTCTCTCTGACGAGGAGTGGAAAATGTACCAGGACATCGAGTTCGACGTCGAAAACTACAAGAACAAGATTGGTGTCAGCCAGCTCATGTACACCAACAAGGTAGGAAAATAATCATAAACGCTTTCCAACAACTCGTCTTTAAGGCCGCATGCCGACACAACAAGACACTTTACTGTCACTGTTTGTTTCCTGCAGGTTGACTTATTGGCCCACCTGTGGCGCTACCCCACTTGCACCATCCACGGCATTGAGGGGGCTTTCTCCGACCCCGGCACCAAGACTGTCATCCCCGCTAAGGTTACCGCCAAGTTCTCCATTAGACAAGTTCCCAACATGGACCCTGCCATGGTCAAGAAACAGGTAAGACCGGAGGGGGAACGCTCCTTAGACATTATAGCCAAAGTCATGGACTGTAGGAGAGGTTTATCATGTTATCTTCTTGTGTCTTGTTGTTGTGATGCTTCAGGTAACAGACTACCTTCATTCAGTGTTCGCCAAGAGGAAGAGTCCTAACAAGCTGAAAGTCACCATGGTGATCGGGGCCAAGCCTTGGCTGGCGGACCCGCAGCATGCTCTCTATGAGGCCGGGAAGGTTGCTGTTAGGAGAGGTACAGACACACGCTCGTCAGCTCACGTTGAACACCGGTCACTATCTGCGACGTCATCTGTCTTCAGTTTGACCTTTGAAGGATGCAGCAAAGCTAAAGAGACCGCATCCACGTCGGACAGTCAAGTGGGGTGACACATTTTAGCTGACATAGTGATTGTAAGTGTCTGTAAGCTAAAGGTAAATGATGAGATCACAGGTTAGAGACACACCTCCAAGACAATCACAATGACAACAATGCAATGAAATGATTACTTCATCGTGACTCCACTGGGGCCTCACAGTGATTCACAAGATCTCCTCCCTTATTCTATCACATTAGCCACTGACTGCATCAGGATGTGAAAAACATTTTCTCATTTTTCATCGCTTTTTTAGCTGAACTTTTATGCCACTTTATAGATATGGGTCTTTTTTTTAATCTTTGCGTGAAGTGCTTTGTAAATGTATTCGTAAAATGTTTGATGCAAACACAAACTGAAGCTCTTTCAGAAAGAGACACGCGTGGTACATAATTATTCCACGTGCTCGGCTGTTTCATTCTCGCGATTAGAAACGTGACGTGTTAAAAGAAGGTCCTCCCTCCTCTAGTTTTTGACATGGAACCCGATCTGATCCGTGAGGGCGGGACCATCCCTATTGCCAAAACCTTCCAGGATGTGACGGGGAAGAGCATCATCATGATGCCCATCGGAGGCTTCGACGACGGGCTGCACTCTCAGAACGAGAAAATGAGCAGGTTAGTCTCCACAGTTTTAAAACTCCACGACGTCCGATTTGTCGTTAGGTCTGTTGAAATGTTCAGTGGAACACAGGACGCAGAGAAACCGTATGAGTGCAAGATAATGAGGATGCAATGGACTTAATCCGGCTAAAGCTTAAACATTAACCATGGCAACAGAAACAACAACAACAAAACATGAGAAACTGCCTTTAATTTTGCACCGCTTATAGGAACGATTAAAACAAAGAGCAGAGCAGAGTAGAAACACTTCACTGCTTATTGGAATGTATACACCCAGAAACACAAGAAACAAAGGACATGGACAAAGAAAAGAATTGAATGGAACAAAGCTCAACAGCTCCAGTCACCTTATCTGACCATCACCTCAAATGAAGACATGCTGGTCCACTGTTTATTAAATATTTTTGTAGAAGCTGCAAAGTATAAAAAGTAGATTTCTTAAAGCATGTCCTTACTTGTATATTTTGAAACAAAAAAAAAGAACCGAGCCGCAACCTCCGGTCTTAAAAAATGAGTCCAATGTAGAAGTGCAATGTCCTGCAGTTTGTCGAGTGTCCGCTTGAAGTTAGCCCTGAAGGTCACATACACACACCACAGGCTAAAAAGCCGTTTTTTACAACATAAATAAACATGTTTACAGCTGGTACAAAAAACTAAACAGATCTGATTAGTTATTGTCATCACTGGCACACACTATACGAGGGGTACATGGCTCCGTTTTGATTTTATAAAAGATACGTGTTATCCATAGTTAGGCGCGTAGCTGACTTGATTGACGGGTGGGCGCGATGTCACGGTTTGTCAGGAGGCTTAAAACCCGCCTCAGCTCCAGCTCTCAGCCTGTCGTTAGGTTGACTGAAAGTTAAACTGAGACAGGATTTCCAACATGGCGGCTGCTGCAGACGAGCCTCCGGAGCCCCCTGCAGGAACAGATGGATGACATCATAATGCTTCATCCATTAACATTCACAATATATGGTCAGAACTAATTCCTGCCGATACTAAAAAGCCTGAAAAAGCCTGAAAGAAATGACATTTATGAAGTCACTTAGACTGTATTGAGGCCAATTCACAAAGCTTCTGCACTAATGATATTCAGGTGCAAACACACCCGTGTACAGTAGCTGTCGCGTTCTGTGCAGCTTGCTCTTCTTGTTTTGCATCTGATGAGGAGTGTGTATACGTGCAGGGCTTGAGCCTGCTGACAGTTCACAACTGTTCTAATTCATTTTTCTAATAAAAAAAATAGTGCTGTCAAAAGGAGATTTTAAAAATCTGTATTTACAGATCATTCATTTTTAGGTCGAATAGAGGCTGAATGTTTGTCCTCTTCCCTTGAAAGTTTGTGCGTGACATCTCTTATAAACACTTTGCCTCAGTTACCGTCATCTCTAGCACACAGTAATACTTTCACTTTAACTATTAGCGCCTGCTTTAGTCAATTTGTTTGGTTTTTTTTTAGCTAAGTGTCTCATTTGCATAGAAAGGGTCACATTATTCCCAGAAATGAATGCATAATGGCTTATTAAAAATGTTTTTAAACAACAGCGGCACACAGAGAGACAGCTTGCTCTGCAACCAATTAGAGGAGCATTTAATCCTTTGCGTGTGATCTGTGAACTAGACGGTGTCTTCTTGAATCATTTCTGAAGGTTTGGCGGTCGCAAAAGCTGCACAATCCTTTTGTGAGTCAGACTCTTGGTGTGTGTTTGTGTGTGTGTGTGTGTGTGTGTTTGTGTGTGTGCTGGTGTAAACAGGAGCACACTTAAGAGGACTAAAGTACCTGATCAAAACAGCAGCTTTATGAAGGGCTGATAATGCAATCGGACGCCGAAACTACTCAATTCATAGCTCGCCTACTGCTCATGTAGGAAGCAATAGAAGTAAGAAATACAACGTTTAAAGGAAGTTTTGGTAATTTTCTCTCCGGATACACTTTTTAGGATTTCGGTTGAAATTGTCTTTAGGTCCTGACAGAAATGAATAATGAATGTGCTCTGAAAAAAAAAAGAAAATCCGTCATCTGTAGCAGCTGGGCTGGGAATCTTTGGTTGTCTGACTATTCGATTGAGGATTGATTTTTGATTCAAAACTATTCTGGATTCATGAGTCAAAGTCTATTTTTGAATGAGAACATACTTCCTGATCTACTCCAGTCATCTGTGAGAATAGCTGAAGTTCTTGTTGCTCTATTTGGCATTCTACTGAGTTAAAGAGCTAGCATTAGCACTTAGCAGGGAGCGACTGATTAGCCCCCCCCCCCCCCAAAAAAAATAAATAAATATATAAATTGATTTTTGGAAGTTATGAATCGATTTTATAACTTTGATTCATAACGTGAAGGGCGTGGCTTTTGAGGGAGCACAGAGGGGAGGGGGTGCAGACGGAGCACTGAGGGAATGCTGCTTTCAAAATCATGCGGGCATTGCGTAAATGTCTCCGTCATAAGGGGGACTAAAATGCTGTTGAGGACATTATCTGTAAACATATACAGCACACTACACGTTTTGTTTTGTGTGGTGTTTCGATTTCTCCTCCATTCTTCTCTCACTGTGACCTTTCTTCCTGCAGGTACAACTATATTGAGGGAACCAAGTTATTCATCGCCTACCTGAATGAGGTGTCCAAGATTCAGAAGACCAGTGTGTAATGTGAAATGACCTCCTCAGCGTTCCAGCTCCAGGGATCTGACACAAGCCTGGTTTTTAAGGAATTTCTCATCTTTCATCTTTCTTTCTTTATATCTCACCAAACGTTTATTTATCTGCACCTCAAGCAGCACCTCCTCCATTCCTTCCTATCTATCTATCTATCTATCTATCTATCTATCTATCTATCTATCTATCATTTTGAGTGACTGTCATGGCACTCTCTGAAGTTATCTCTCTGTGTGCATACCTTTATGCTCTGTATAATGTCAGACTGTACTGAGTGTGTGTGTGTGTGTGTATGTGTGTGTGTGTGTGTGTCATGTAGTAAAAGCTCTACAATGCAACCAGTGTGTACTTTTTTTATTATGTAAGAGTCAAATCCTGGGCGTTCATTCAGAAGCACAATGTAGCCTACAGAAGCTGAGAACTGTGTGCATTTCCACATGGTACATGTAGTGTTTTATCATATGTAACAGCTGCTGTTCACTAACAGGAAATGATGATGATGATGGAAATGGTGATTGCAATATTTGACCGCTGGCGTTGCAGCACTTTGAGTTTCACTGAACGGTCACCAAGCTGCTCCATTTCCGTACTTCTTCAGCGCACCACGTTGGTGTTCCTCCGTTAGCCGCAAACTGATCAGGCTGTTCAGGCCTGCTGGCTCCGACAGAGACAAGCAAACTAAAGACTTAAACATGGCGTTTACTGTGGATACAAGATACTTTTATGAGCGTGACAGTCAGTGACACAATTGGCACAAAAATGTATGATGCATTCTTTTATTTGTTTTTTTTATTCAACCAAAAAGGTCAAAGACAAATCACACACAAACACAAATATTAATTACGATTATTTACATGCTATTTTGTCCCTTAAGGCGCACCGTAGATTAGCCTCCTCAGTGTCTCCCTGTAGTCACAATGATGGAAAAGCGTCTTTGAACGTCTCATGTCACTTTAAAAAAAAAAAAACTCTCCGACAACTCAGATGATGAGTTAAAAGTGATATCCACGTCATGACATCACACATTTCACTTCTTTAGCCGTTCCTTTGAGCTGTTCTCGTTCAGTTTTTGATCCTTAACGTGTTCCTTTTCCGTAGTTAAGTTAAGGTCGTAACCTTCGATCTACCAGAAGGTGCTTACAGCGGGTGAAGAACTCTCAGCCTAAGAAAGTACCAAAAATTTTATATTTTTTTTTAATGCAAAATAAAGGAATTTCAAACTTGAGATAAATGGTGATCAACTTGTGAATTTTAGAGTATTTTAAAATGATATGCGTTTTGACAGCCCTCGTGTGTATGCATAAATAATAGATTTTTACAGACTCGTAAGAAAACAAGGAAGGAAAAGGCATTATTATTTGTTTAGCACATTCATAATTATGTTTGATAAAACAAAGACACCGAATACAATACAAAAGAGCAGGAGTCAAAGATTTAATTTTCATTAAAATGGCTTTTTTTTTTTTTTTTTACAATTAAACAAGTTCAGACAAGAGGTGCATTATTTAAAAATAATTAACTTACAGTTTAAATATAATAAACATAAGTTTAAGAGTAGAAATAGAGTTTTAAAATAACATTTAAAGGTGTGGTGTGCAGGGCAAAAGAAGGAAAGTGTTTAGAGTCAGCTCTAGTCTGAAATCTTCTCAGAGATTATTCACGGTCTGTGCTGCTCCTCGGTCCTTTGTCACAAGCATGTCAGAAATGTTTTGGGGCACAAAGCCACTGAGAGACTTATAGTCAAGGAGAGACATTTGGAAATCATCTATGTAAGGGTTTTACATCTGGAGTATTGTGGTCATATGTTTTAGTTTTCATCAGGACTCTTTTAGCTGCATTTTTAATACAAAGATAGTGACCACTTCCTGTAATGAAAAAAACATTATGAGATGATTTCTGGTGTCATTACAGCTACACTTTCCACTTAAGCATTAATTCGATGTTCCCGTCTTTTATGATTTAATCTCCACGGTATTAGAGAGACGTTTCTGTTATCGCGCAGGGTGTGAGGCGTATCCCAGCAGGCAGCGGTGTGGAGGAACCCTGGTGTTGTGAAGAAGCCGTGTCTGACACTTCAGCGGCCTGATTCACAACACCAGCTGACCCTCCCCACCCTCACCCTCACTCTCACTCACACAGAGTTCAGAGGCAGTGTGAAGTCAGGAGTTCATCTTCAGTGAGTCAGAGACACAAAAACGAGAGGCTGGCAGGACGCCACCACATGTCCACGGTTTGTTTCTCAGAGAGCAGCCGACACCTCATTATCATTAAAACAGACACAGTACTTACCTCTGCGACCTCTTTATAATCACCATACTACTTATTACAGCCGTGTGTAGTGAAGGTGTTTCAAAATAAGAAATGTCGGCTGGAAAAGAAGGATGAACACGGGAGATAGCAGCATGTGTGCAGTACACTTTGTCTCCATTAGGGGGCAGTCTCAATACAGATTCCTGCATCCGCCGCTCGCTCAATTGGAGGTCGATGATCTGATGATGCCAAGGGTGGGTACACATCTTAACCCCGCCTGCAGACAAAAAAAAAACCCACGATGAGTAATTTAACCCTTTTGATGCTGGATGAGTTATAAAATAACAAAGTTATCTTAAATCAATTATGTTTTAACTTCAATATTATTGTATGTTGAAAGTGTCTGGTGTCTGCATTTGACACCATGAGTCAGTAATCAATAATCAATCAAGCAAGCAACTTTTTTAAATACCAATACAGGCAATGAGATATGAAACATAGAAACACATATCGTACAGAAAGAGCTGAAAGACAGACGAGGGTCTCATATTAATGCATCATAATTAAGTAACTGTGTTATAGATAAAAGAGATGACCCCCCCACCCCCCAAAAAAGAGCATCATCATAGTCTAATTGGAGAGGTAATGAATGAGTTAGAAGATGAGTCAGTATGACACCCAGAGGTCTTGCTTCTATTGTAGTTTATTAAAGCAGAATTATTTTGATTTGTATGAAAACGTCACAAAAATCAAACATAGTCAGGCAGAATGTGAACACAGGCCTAACTGATGAGGGAAACCCATCCAGGTACTTTGTCCTTAACTTGCCCTAATCTGCCTGTAGAGGTAAATTCTGATTGGACAGAAGTATTCGCAGCTACGGAAATAAATATCACTAAGACAAGAATAAAAGCATATCCAAAATCTTGGGGTACTTGGTGGTCTCCTCGTGTCATTTGTACGTTGGGCCTCGTGGTATGTGAGGGGACTCAAGTGTTTTTTTTCCCCCACTCATCATTGCTGGTGTCTAAATGATAAGCAGGACTTTGGTTATGAACATCCAGCCTTTTTCCACACATACTGTCGGGCCTGATTCACATAAAGGATCGCGCTGCTTTTGCCGCTGCTAAACCTGAGCTAATGAGAGGGAAAAGATAGCGTGCAGTCCACAAAACACCAGCTGCCTTTGCTTGCTGCATTCAGAGAGGAAGCTTTTTTTTTCTTCTTTCTAATCAGTGAAACTCATTCGATAATTTTCAAGTCTGGAATCAAAATTAACCCTGAAAAAGTCCCCCCTCCCTCCTAACTCATGTGGACAAAACAGCTGACAAAAGGTGCAGACGGGCTTTTCTTCACACTCAGACACAAAACAAGAGCAAACTGCACAAAGCAGGGTTTCTATTCGGGGCGTTTTTTAATTTTTTTTTATGCCTGAATATGATTGGCTCTACACGCTTTGTGAATTAGACCTTGAGACCGAGCAGATTAGCGGCCGCAATCCATTTAACCTGAATTTCAGGCCTGCAGACTCAAACTGGGCCTCACATCCAGGTGTATTACACAGTCGCCTGAGTGTATTCGGCGAGGCATTTTTATCATTTAATATATATTTAATTTCTAGAGCGACATGTTGTGTCGCTCTGGGTTGCAGGGGGCCTCAGAAAAAGATTCTGCCGAGGGCCCCACCTTTTGGCGAGGAGCAGCCCTGAGTTAGGATGTTATTCTTTTGATGTAAATATGAAATAGACTTGGAGACGAAGCTTTGCAGCTCTCGTTCCTGGTGGTTGGGATACTGTACTACATATTGAATGGTTAAAAAAGAAAATGTCTGCGCACTGCGGTGGAGGCCACACATGAGAGGGTTAAAGGTGTAAAAGTGATTTGAAGTGAATGCGGTGTTTGAAGATGACGGTTTAGAGACAGCAGGGCCTCTTAGATCACGTGGAACACAGACACTATTACCCCGCACGCAGCGAGTGATCATCGTCCGCCGTGCCGCTGACGAACCCCTCAGTGTGACGGCTGCTTATTGAAACACAAGACAGTCCTCTCAGATGTTACAGTGCTCCATTTGGTTTGCCTATTTATAAAGTGCTTTGGTATCGAGGACAGGGCCGTGATTGGAGCTCAGAATAACTCCGGTTTCTCAGCAGCGGCGTCTTAATCCACCTTGAAGCAGCCGGCTGTGTGTTAAAACAATCAGCATGACACCATTAAGGAGGTGTACTCAAAAAATATCATCTTGTTTGTCTTTCGACATCACATAGTTATTCTTAAATATATCTTATTTACACTTCACTGACATGTATGTACACTAAAAACTAAAAACTAAAGAATTCAAAAAGAAGAATTACAGACAAATGTTTGAGTCCGACACAAATGGACAAAGTAAAATATACATGTTTTAAATAATTCACATTTAAAGTACATATCATGTTTTTAGTAACTAGAAAAGATTTAAGGAAGAAAAGGTATTGTAGCAGGAGTAGAAGCAGTCTTTAATAACCAATAAAAGTCATGGGTTGAGAATTTTCCAGAGGTAAAAATCTAGGTAAAAGATTGTAATTTTTTATGGCCGAGCGGTTGTGTCGGGCGCCCCATGTGCAGAGGCTAGGGTCTTCATTGCAGCGGCCTTGGGTTCGGATCTATCCTCGGCTCTTTGCTGCATGTCACCCCCCCCCCCCCCCCCACACTCTCTCTCCTCCCAGCATGTCCTGTCTCTCTGACAACTGTCCAATCAAATAAACCCAAAAAGACCCAAAAATGCATTTTGCACTCTTGTATATTCAAGCTCCTGTGAGGAACTCTTTTCATTTCGTCACCCCCTCTGGACCGATCTGTTTAACCTCTCCTCTTTCCTGATTTTGTCCTTTACATTTGTAAGTCATGTGTTGTTTTTCTGACAAAAAGAAAAACCGCAGCCTTCTTTCTTTTAAACAGTCGGATGTTTTACTTATTGTGGGTTTCTGCTGCGTGAAATGTGACAAAGGCTCTGTCTCCAGCGAGCTGTGTCTGTCTGACAACTAGCCTGTATTGGTTTACGAGTATATGGTCGCTGTAGTCTATAGTTTGCTTTTGCAAGTCATAAATAGTCATCCCTGTTAATTTCAGTCTGTTTCATAACCAACTTCAACTCCTCACAGGAGTTTTAAAGGCTCATCAAACATCCTTTCGGTGACTAAAAATGCAGGATTAGGTAGCACCACAGGATGAAAGAAAAAAAATGATGCACTTAAGTCGCTCCTTATCCTTTTTCAAATATGCACTCCTGAATATTTAAAGAAAGTTTCAGGCAGGACGCCCCTGAAATCCTCCTGACTTGCCTGTTCACACATGCACTTGACAGCGGCGACGAAGCAAGAGAGGCCGCTACACGACGCCATAATGACCACATATACCGCCATACCAACGCTACCTGTAGCTCGACACAATTAAAATGTCAACAAAAGCCGCTTCATTACGCGCAGAGAGATCGCAGCAGTCAGATTGCACTGTGCATACGGTTCATGGTTATGCACTGCTTGTACAGTAAAAGTCACCACCTCCTCCCGCACACTCTCACATGGAATTGTTTTTGCGTGAATGTCTTTCCTGCTACATTCACACATCAGCTCTTCCACACTTTTTTGTTTTCACTAGGGTGAAATGTCATTAGGGTGCTGGCAGGAAAAAGGCCCGAGGACCCTTGAATTGAAACTGAAATTATAGGGCCTCATTCATGGAAAGTTCAACTCCTTCAGAGTCGGGAGGCGGTGGTCCTCCAAGCAAGCAAGCAGCCCTGGTTCGAATCCAACCTGTGGCTCCTTTCCCCCGTATCATTCCCCACTCTCTCCCTCTCTCAGAATCAGAATCAGAATCAGAATCAGAATCGGGGTTTATTGCTAAGTACATTTACACATACAAGGAATTTGACTTGGTGTATTGGTATCTCTCTCTCTCTCTCTCTCTCTCCGATTTCTGACTCTATCCACTGTCCTATCTCTACAATAAAGACATAAATAGCCCAACAATAAATCTTTAAAAAAAAACTCCCTGCAGGACCAGTGCACATCATTTTTTTATATTTAAATTTGGGCATTCCAGACGTCCCTCTAGTTGTCTTTTCAATCGTCTGTGACCTCTGTTAGTTCCCACAGGTGCAAAATATTCTGCAGTTTAACTTAAATAAACATTGTCAGTTTAAACTCTAGGGCTTCACAGTTGTGTAATGACGCGAGATCTCTGCTCTGTAGGTGAGTTACGTAGTCTACTGTACCACTCATGCTGCTCGGCTCACGATGTTCCCCAGCTTTGGTGTGAAATAAGGTTTTAAAGCGGAGCCTCGACCCCTCCATTAATAATCAGTTTGTCCTTCCATCTGACCGTTCCTGGGAGGGTCAGGCCTCTGCTAATTCCTCCACACGCTGCCGCGTCACACTCAACATAATATCCCGGCAAACACTCTTCTCCTAATCCCTTTTTTTTATCAGGTCGTTTGGCCTTTCTGCTCAATCTAATTGCCACAAAGCCCACATGAGGGGCTTTTTGTGCCAAAAGAAAAGTTCTTTTTTTTTTGCGAATTCAATTGAACGTCTGGTGCCGGCCCAGCGGAACCTCTTTTGCAGAACTCCAGTGTCCTTCAGACAAAGACTGTCACTGTGCATAATGGATAGAAACACTTCAGCGACGACGGAGGACAAGAGCAGCAAAATGTGAGGGAAAAAAGGGAAAACCCCTTCAAGCAACCTGCACCTCACAATTTAGCTCATTTCAGAGCCAAGGGTTTGGGAGTTTTTTTACTCCGGGAACGAGCACAAAGATTTAAGTAAGAATCAAAAACTAGCCTGGGGGATTATTCGCTGGAGCAGGCGTTGTGTGTGTGTGTGTGTGTGTGTGTGTGTGTGTGTGTATTAGAGAGTAGAAAAAGAGAGAGAGGCTCATGATAAAGTGGGTTATGTGAAGTAATGTTTCAGTTTTAGAAAGGGCGGGAACAGTCAAGGGTTTAAGCTAGAAGCTTTCCTGCAGCTTTCATTGATTTTCATCGCGTTTGATGCTCCTACAACTCAGTAGGGTTCGTCTTCAGCTGCTCACATGAAACCTGCAAATATCCTGCAGAATGTGTATTTACGGAAAAAAACGTGCACATCTTGAAATGCTTATTTCAGCCTGTGTTGTTTCTTTAAAAATCTGACTGAATGCCTTCATCATCTTAAAGGCCTTCGCCTCGCCTGCCTCACACAGCCGACCCATCCTAAAATATCTGCCCACTTTTGCTCTTGGATTGCTGCAGGGATTTTATGATTTTTTTTTTTTTCCTGGTCTACAAATCTCTCAGAAGCCTAAAAACCAGGAACCAGTTGAGTCAGGAAGGATGTCTTGTGCTCACCTGGATGAGGTTCTCCATGCCACACAAGACCGGAGCAGCACTATGCATGTATGCCTCTGCAAACCTCTTTAGATTATGAGATGACAAAATGCTAACTGTGTTATTTCTTTTTAAAAGGCCAGCGGTTATTATTGGAAAAATCTGAGTGCAAGAAATATAAATGTTCCCGTAGGATGAGAGCACGACCAGCAGCTAGCAGGATTGTAAAAGAAAGAGCTGCAGAGGAACTGCATGTTGTGGACTTTCTTAGACAGGAAGTCAGTTTGAACCTTTATTCCCGCTGGGAGACCCTAAACACACTGCGTCTTTAAATACCTGTGTAATTTATAGTCTGGATTCCCTAAAAGCAACAGGAAAGTTCACCCGGACACTGTTACTGATGAAGGTGGTGACATTAACATAGCTGTGTGCATATTTGGGTATTTTAAGTACAAACACAACTGTGTTCTTTTATTTTCAATATATTTTGAAGGGCAAAAATTAGCTGCAATGCATTACACTAAAAAGATCCGACATTCAAACTAAAGAAGTCCCCAAAGTCACCTTGTGATTCTTTGAGCACATTTGGCTGAAGGTGTTTCAGGACCTCAAAGTGTGCAGAATGTGGATTTATTATACCTTTTAATGTATTGCTGGAAAAGATTTAAAGGATTCACTCCACCACTGCTAAACCAAAATGTAAAATATTTTTCACCTGTGGAAGCTGCAGACTGTAGGTAGTAAAAAAAAAAAAATGGTACAAAAAGAAAATCTGTGTCGCTGGCTCGGTTGTTTTTTTTTCGACAGGCTTTTGACTTCATGGCCGGCAGCCAGATGCTTAGTGGCAGCGCTGCGGCTTGGCCACAGCTTCTGTCAGTGCAGCCAAAAAAGCAGGCCACGCCACACCCAGTTAACACAGCTCTCCCTCGGGTCCCCCCCCCCTCCATCTCCACCTCCTCCCCCCCCCCCCCCCCCTCTTCTGTTGGAGCCGTCCATCCTTCACGCTGCTTTCAGACAGCTGTGCTTACTCTGCACTAACACACAGAGGGTGGGAACGAAAGAGACAGCAGAGAAATAGAGTCCGCCTGCCTGCCGAATAAAAGCAAGCTTTTTTTGTTTCCCTAATGGAGTCTGGTCTATTTTATTCAGATCAGTCACTCAGACGACGCACGACGACGGCAACCATTGATTTGCCATCGTTCACTTTGTAAGGAGGAGGCGGAAGATGAGGAGATGAAGGTGGCTGACACTTCTGAGAAATGAGGAGAGCGGCGGGGGGGGGGGGGGGGGGGGGGGGGGATGCTGCAGTCGAGTCGTTCATTAGGTCACATTCTTCTACAAGAATGTAAATTAAATGTATGTTTGAATAGAATCACCAGCCTTTTGATGTAAGTTTGCCACCATATTTTCACTCCTTGTGCAGATGTTTGGAAGTTCTATTTTCATTCCTGACTCGCATGCGGCTTATTTTATAACTCTGACAAACTAAATCAGACTGGGCAGAGTCGAAATTGAAGCTATTTCACAGCTGCTGTGTGGAAAATTAAATTAAAAAAAAAAAGCAGTAAAAAAAGGTTTACAAACAGGCTCGTTCAGCCTCGGCCCTTAGACTGACAGTGAGGGATATGGGCTGCTCAGCGATCGGCGGGCAGCCAGATTGAGTGAAGGATTTTCAGCAACCAGAATAAACCGGAGTCTTATCGTAGGAGGAGCAGCTGGCTGCCGAGCAGGACAGGTGACAAGAGATGATGCTGACAGCAGCCCGGCCTGCCAATCCAACTTCTCTGTGGATCCCCAGAGCAAAGAGCCGCATGGAGACGTGCGGTTTAAAGAAGCGGTCGGCGTTAAGTCACAGCTGTGTGCTGATTTAGGGATGAGTGAGGTGAACTGGAGACATTATTGCATTTTTTTAAATCCTGGAAAATGCAAAATCTAAAACACCTAACAGGTGAATGAATTAGTTTTTTGTTCCCCAGTACATTAGAGCGCAGCTATTCTTCCTGGAGTCCACAAAAAACATTCAAATTCAAAAAATCTTTGTGAACAGATTCATAATTTGGAAAAATACACTCGCCTAAAGTGATCAACACAATTTATTTCAGAGGCACTGATTCCTTAACTACAGAAGCCCTGAGCAGACATGCACCAAGAGCTTTTTTTGTAACCTCCTCTCCAATTAAAATGAGTACATTTTGTTGTTTTTTTCTTTGAGATCGCAACTTCTTTATAGGATAGGATAGGATAGTACTTTATTGATCCCCAGAGGGGAAATTTGGGCGTTACAGCAGCACAGACAAGAAAGCTCAAATACACACTAAACAGAATAGATAAGATAAATAAAAATAAATAAATAAATAAAAATAAAAATAAAAACAGGGGGTATATATATACAGTACAAAATGAATGATGAAGTTAACTGGGGGGAATTGAGAATTGAGACAGTATTTGTAGAGAATGACAAGATAAAGTGACAAGTGATGATTAAAGTGACTTGGTATGATAAATAAATAGCAGCAAGTGATGTAAACAGCAGAGAAGAGAGGCAGTGTTGTACCACTTTATCTCATTATTTGTGAGAGCATCGCTGGTTTTCCCACGATAACGACTTCATTTCAGCCGTTTTCCCGAGATCTCCAGAGATGTGTTTGTCATCCTGAGATAACGACTTACATGAATCAGGATCTCGAGAAAAAAAACTGAAATTTGCCCGTTTTCAAAGGAAAATGGCTTAAAATGAAATGTAAAGATGTTTGTCTGCTTAGATGGACTTGTATAGTTATTTTCTAGTTTTTAACTTCTCAAAGCGCTTTTACACCGCAGGTCACACCGACACATTCACACACTGATGGCAGAGGCTGCTGTGTAAAGTGCCCATAAGTATTATTATTTCATATTCACACACCGCTGACGAAGCAGCCGGAGCAACTTGGGGTTAAGTGTTTTGCCCAAGGACACATCGGACATGCAAGAGCCGGGGATCGAACCCTCGACCTTCCTGTTGAGAGATGGCTGACTCCAGGGGTTCCACTTCACTAACAGCTTTATAGTTACTAAATCCTTTTCTGAAGCTGACGGTCCACTTCCACACCAGCTTCTCTCCAACCGCTGTGAGACTCAGATCCCGGGAATTTAAAGTGGGAAGGGAAAACAACCCCCCCCCCCCCCCAAACTCACCTACTCAACAGACAGATAACTACCTCGCAGTGCAATAACAATGTGCGATAATAAGTATTGGCGAAAGCAGTGCAATAACGTCATGTGATGTAACAGCTTTGGAGAAAGAGAGCAGTGGTCAAATTTACAAAAAGCTTCAGCAGCGAAAAACTCTCAAAAAAAATCCTCTGACACAATTCTCTTGTTGTCAAAAGTCTCCTTAAATATTTTAGAGATCGATATGTTAGTATATTTTGCTGCTTTCTATTCTGAGGGTGATATTGAACATCATGTTATCGGCCTGTATATGCAGCTTAAAGATGACTGACATATTGAAAATAGTCATAGCAGTACAACACTCACATGGACCGTTTGTCTGTATAACAACATTATTTTTCCATCAGGAAGGATAAATGTAACACTGTCTTCCAATCACTCCTAGACATTCAAGTCTTAACTTGAAAGAAACTTCTCCCCGTACCCGGCTGTAAACGAGAAAGCTAACGAGCGATCGGGATGAAGTATTCCATATTATTATTCTCGTAGTTTTCTGCTCCCTGTAGTTTTCTCAGACTTTGTTATAGACCTCGGATATCTTCTCATCTAAGACGACAACTTCAGTGCTTAATTAGTTCATGAAATCTCGCAGAGTGTGGCGGCCCTGAAGCAGGGTCCCCACAGGCAGACCACCAAAACAGTCTGCTCATTAGAAGAAGCCACTGGTCTGTGTCCGTCGCTCTGCATGGGCTGCTCTCACCGTCTTCTGAGGCCTCCGAGGGGGCTGCAACGCGTACTGAACAACTGGAGGGACACACCAAACTTTGCCTCGAAGTTCATATTTAGATTGTTTTTTTAAGACTGTAAATAAATGCCATTAAAAGACACAAACCAACACCTCATCCAACAATAAGTTAGTGGCTCCAAAAGTGGAGGGTCCACCCCAGGGCGACACCCCAGGAACTACCCAGGGTGTCCCAAGCCCCATAGAGGGCTGGCGGGGGTTCCTTCCATATATTTGAAGATTGATGATTAAATATTTAATATTTTACCCAAGAAATAATCAAAAAGTATTTCAATTTCAAATCAAACCACATCATTAAGTGAAATAAAATATAATTATTGTGTCAAAATATTTGTACGTTTTTTTACATGACGCCAACAATGTAGGCGTCTGCTTCTCTGCTGCGCATAAAGATGTACACACCTTTGTGTTTATTACTTTAACTGTGTCCTTGCAGTTGCGATAGTCGATTACTTCTTTTCGGAAATGACTTCTGTTTTCTGCCTTCAACCTTTCATACAATTAATTACTGTGCAAATATAATTATATGATTTTTTTTTTCAGGATTTTTGTATTCTTTTGTGCTACCTGTGTTTGGATAGTGTGTGTGTGTGTGTGTGTGTGTGTGTGTGTGTGTGTGTGTGTGTGTCTGTGGCTCTGCACTGCATAACATGCCTTTAACCACCTCAGGGACGGTGGGAGTTCCAATTCTCTGCCATCCTAATTTTGGGGGGGTCAGGACCTGAAAAGTTTGGGAACCCCTGCAGTAAGCAATGGGTGTGTGTAGCCAACGATCTTCCAGCCGTTTACCTCCGTCAGTGTTAGGATGAATTTCAGTCTGTTTCATAACCGGTCAAAAACTCCTCGCAGGACCTCTAAGATGTTGGCTTTTTGAAAATTGTGTAACTTACACTTTCTACAAAACAGACACTAGAGGGGCAGCATCCTGTCATACTATGAACCAGCCACTGAACAAGAATCATGCAGGTCAAAATAAATGACTGGACTGGTGGTTATTCGATCCATTGCATTTCTATCAATTAGACCACCCTGCACTATATGAAGCAGTCTGAATTCCATAAACTAACTAAAAAAAAACTACAAATCCCAGAGATATTTACAGCGCCTTGAATTGAACTACATTCAGGTACCAGTGAGCTTGATGCTAAGAGCCTCAGGCAGGAAGTCAGAGAGTATTCAGAGATGTTCTTAGGTAATGTTTTTCCACTACATTTTAAAGCACTTTGAACAACAATTCAATTTCTCTGAAAGGGAGAGGCCTAAAAAATAAAGTTGGATTGATGACGTTTTTTAATCACCGATCCACTTTAAAATAAAACATAATGTGCTTGTCTCATGTTTTCCTCTTACATCATTCTGCCCAGTATTTATTGAAGCAAAGCATCTTCACTGCGACTTGTAAAGACAAGCGCCAGGAACGCTATTACGGAGTGGCATTTAACCAAACGACAAGGCGAGGCCATGGAGCCGCTGATAAGTACATGATGGGGGAGCTACTGTATCGCAGCTGCAGGAGAGAGAGAGAGAGAGGGAGAGAGAGAGAGAGGGAGAGAGAGAGAGAGAAGTGGGGACTCTACATTGGTTTGCTTTTTTAGACTGGATGTTTGGCAGGCGTGGCACTCTGCAGCACCACTGAACCAGCTGCCATCCATACAGAGAGAGAGAGAGAGAGAGGGAGAGAGATAGAGAGAGAGAGAGAGAGAGAGAGAGAGGGAGAGAGAGGGAGAGAGAGTAAGAGAGAGAGAGAGAGTGAAAGGAAAGAAGACTGAGGGATGCAAGTAGCAAGACGGATGAAGGGCTTCAGGAAGAATGAGGCAATTTGAATTTGAAGGGAGAAAAGCGAGACTATCGACGTTGCACACACACACACACACATACAAAAGTTTAAGGTATATAATATCCAGCCATGACTGACAGCTCTGAAATAATCTCCCCTGCCTTCACAGGCGATTCTAAAGATTTCTCGCGTGTGCGTACGAGCAAAAAAAAAAAAAAAAAAAAAAACTGAGTCGTCATCCGCAGAGCCAGTGGTGCCAAATTGTCGCAGCCCATTAAATTGTTACTTTTTCCTAATTAGCTTCCCGTGAACTCCGAGGCTCCACGTCCCTAAATGTGTATCGCCTTTTATAATCCTTTGCGCGGAATAATTTAAATCGCAGGTAGTTACCTTAAGGCTGTGCCGTGGCTGGAGTCATTTCCAGGCCACATTAAATGATAGCATCTGTAATAAGAGTGAAATATAGCTCAGGTGAAGGAGAAAGCTCTTGTTATATTAATCCTAATGTGAAAATGATGGCAGAGAAATGAAGTCAGAGGGTGATTAAATGATTAATCCCACAAGGAGCCGCATGTGTGTGAATTGCATAACTACAATTATATTGATGCAATTATGTCATTTGTTAAATACTTCAAGACGGGTAAATGCAAATTGAATACGGCGACTCGTGGCTATGAAGCAGGTGCAGGTATGGAGGAAGGGATTATCAGATTGAATGAAACCCAGAACTTAAAACTAATTAAAACATTCTCAGACACAAGAGCTTTATCTCAAAGTGTTTTTTAAACAAGTTTTTGTTGTTGGGTTTTTCAGGGGATATTTTGCCAATGAAAGGAGAACTTTTAGGGATTATCGGCAACACAAAAAAAAAAACAAGGTTAGTATGGCGTTCCTTGAGAGCAGTGTGGCCCGACAGTTTGCTTATTGCCTCTTCTTAACTGAGTAGGATGTCTGCCAAGCTCCCGAAGGACTCCTGTGTGTGAGCGTGTGTGTGTGTGTGTGTGTGTGTGTGTGTGTGATGCAAGAGAGAGTCGGAAAGGAGAACAGTTCCAGTGGGCAGGACTTGTCGATTGGACGGGCCTCGGCCTCCGTGCGGCCTGACATGCTTAGGCTGTGTGTAACTCAGCTGGCTGGGAAATTGAATTTGGCACAGTCTGGGCGAGGACTAAAGAAAACCTGCTGTTTAGTAGGTCACAGTCGTTGTCAACAGGACGTAAGATGTGTAGTCAGGATCCAGGTTGGCTTTTTTGAAAGTGACATCCTTAATTCGAAAGGGTAGCAGAAAGCTCGCCGGGGAAAGTCGTTTATATGTCTGCCATTTAAAGGCCACAACATGCTCAGAATGGATTAAAGCCAATGAAAAAACACGTTTTTTTTTATTCTAATAAAATGTGACATATCAGTAAAAACCTCTATTGGATGTTTCTGTCTAGACATTTTTTTTTAATTTCCTGTCGGCTGGGTATACACTTGTGTAAACGTCTTATAGTGGAACATCATCTCACACTGCTCGAGTGAATCGCGTTCAACTTACAAGCAAAGCCGATGAATTATGTGAACTTTCTGTACGTTCTAACTGTCAAGTACGACCTGAGTGCTCACACTGTACGACGTGCGACATCGGGACAGAGCTTTGACGCTTGTTCATAAAGCTGATCTGGAAGTTGAAGTCAGAGGAGATATTTGAGGAGGAAAACAACAAACGCTGTGAAACACAAAGCTTTAGTCAATAATCATCTGCGACTGAAGTTTAGCAATCCACCTGTCCGTCCGTTAGCGACACCCCGCTAAGGATTACCTGAAAACTACAGCTTCACTGCAAATGCCTCAGACTACGAGCTAACACTTACCAAACGTTTTCCCAGAAATACCTGAAATGCTGTCTTTGAAAAGCCATTGCGAGCATGTGATGTGTCGCAAAGACAAAAAAAAGTCAACGAGGACTTTTGTGTTGGACCGTCCTGTGTCGCAGGAGAAAGTGCAATCGATTCTTCTTCGGGTGAAAGCTGGGGAACGACGGTTGAATAATGTGATTCATGTAGTTATCAAGTAAGATCATCTGTGAATGCTCAGCAGTCCTACAAACATTTTCTCCGTGATGTGCCATTTAGGGTTTAGTCACCCTACATGTTGGATTAAACTACATGTGTAGTGATGTTAGTAAGTCTCGGAGTAAAGCTTGTAGTTACATAAAGAGGCGCAACAAGTCACGTCAAACAGGTTCTCACTCCCGTCTGCGCCGAAAGGTTGACCGCTACTGAAAGCTCCATGGCAACATCAAAGTCAAAGTCAAAGTCAACTTTATTGTCAATTTCAAAATATGCCAGACATACAGTGGAATCGAAATTGCATTTGTCTCCGTCCCGCGGTGCAATACAACCAAAATAAGGTAAAATAAGATCAAATAAAATGAGGTAAAATAAGATAAATAATATTTACAGTAATAAATTCTATGCCACACCTTTTTGATGTGTCTTCATCTCCTATCGCGACAAACGAGAGAAACATCGGCAGGAAATAGCTGCAGACCTCCAGCTGCCAGCTCGTTTCGTTGTTGGGATTGAGCTCGTCTGACTTCAAATTGTGTCCGTTGTGTATTTGCAGCACGTTTGATATTTAATGTGGTCACAGCTCTTTGGCAGCGTGTTCGTTTCTCTGTTGCTGCATTTGTTTTTGAACGTGTTTTGTTTTCTGAATTTGCCGCCTGTTTTTCCTCATCTTAATCGTTTTGGGCTGTTGCAGGTTGGATGGTCTCAGTAGCCACTGTCATTCCTCTTGTAACATATCTTGATATTCTTCATGCTCCTTCGCCTTGCTTCAGCACTACATCAGAACTACACCTTAAGAATATTTGACAGCTTGGGGTTGATAACATACTCATAGATTGCATCAACAAAACAGAGTGAAAAACTCTGCTTTTCTCTTTGTGTTAACCACATGACATGGCTTTGTAGAAAAACAAACCAAGAATTACCAGTGACTAAAAAAAAACCTGCGTCTTTTTTTGATAAATGAACTGAAAAGGACACGAGATATAAAAACATCTACCGCAGAAAATTTTTTCCCACATTTCTCCTCGAGTCTCCCAAAGGTCGCTTGTTAGTTTTACTTACTGACAACAAAGAGCCAACTCGAAATAACAGAGTGACCATTAAATGGCTGTCATGCTGTGTTCAGGCTGAGTCATATGCGTTTCCAGGACACGAAGTCGCCCCAACTGCTTCCTGACTCTGCGGGCCACGAGGCCTCGTAATTATCAGTCGGAAACCAGCCCTGACTGAACAAACAGGCGGCTTTATGCTGAGAGTAAACAGGGAGAGAAGGAGAGAGCGACTGTGACCTGATTGAGAACTTGATAATGATAACAGGCTAGAAGTCTGACGGGAAAGTGAACAGTCTTATACAAAAAGAGAGTTTTAAATTAAAATGTATCAAAAAAGAAAGTCTCACACCTCCACTCTGAAGGGAGCTCTTGCTATCTGCGAGACAATACATCGTCGTACATTTAGAATGATAAAGGTATTGTAACATAAAGATCGTGAGCTATCGTAATAAATGCTTTTGTTCATTTTGAAAAGTGACAAATGAATCATGTTTTGATCTTTCCTCAAATTTTACTTGCGATCCAGAATATTTAATGAGTAAGTGTTTATAAATGTGTCTTTTTTTCTTCTTCTTTGCAACGGTTCCAATCAGGGCCGGGCGATATGGACCAAACATATATCTCAATATTGTTTAGGTGAACGGGCGATACTTTTATTAACAGTGAGAACTACCTGTCTGTGCATTAAAAAAGTAATATTATACAATAAAAATGAACCTTAAATTCAATAACTAGAGAGAGAGGAGGAGCAGGGTTAAGAGGGACAGACAGTCAGTCACCTGGCACCTCGAGAACGTTATTTTAATGCAACATGAACTATATCGATATTAACGATATTGTCTTACCCTACATCTTGTTTGAAAATATATCGATATATCTTAAAAACTCGATATATTTCCCAGCCCTAGTTCCAATGCTCAATGCTGTTTTAAAAAGAAAGGTTATTTCTCATTCCTCATGTGACTAACAAGATGAAAATTGGCCTGTAAAGGCTTCACTTCTTAATACAATTTGCAAACTGCGGAACGAACACAATTTAATCCGATCAAATCAGCGCAATCAACCCTAAACGAAGCTGACCTTTATCTCCACACTGGTGGAGTAAACAGGCAGCAGAAAGGCGGTAAACAGTTTCATTTTCAGCCGTTCTTACCGTTCAGCTGATTCCGGGCTGCAGGTAGAAAACGTGTCGTCTCTCCAGATAACGGCTGACGGACGGCCTGCGGGAAGAAGGCAAATGTCAATGTAATTAATTTGGTTTTTCCTTTAAGAATAATAACGGAGGTCCAGTGGTGTGTGGATCACATCAGGGTGGACTGTGACTCCTCACACACACACACACACACACACACACACACACACACACACACATTTTAAAATTCAGCGCAATAAATCACAAATTGGTGCTTGTGTTTGTGTTTTTGCATTCGTGTAAGATTGGGGTTGTTTGTACATTTATTTCCTCTGTGTGTGTTTGTGTGTGTGTGTGTGTGTGTGTGTGTGTGTGTGTGTGTGTGTGTGTGTGTGTATGTGTGTGTTGTCCATAGCCCATCTGCGCCTCCCTATCGACGTTGTCTCTCTCCCAGGCGGCGTGGCTGTGATGAGGCCCACTCTGTGTCGGTAATAAGCTCATTAATCATGCAGCCATACGGCTCGCAGCTCGCCGTCTACATCCCCAGCTATGATTATCAACATTGATTGGCTCGGGGGGAGAAAGCGGCTGCCGCCTCTGGACCAATGGCGGCAGAGGTTGTTGGGGTGTAACAGCGTGACAAGCGGACGATTATCGATTTCAGCGTAAAGGAGACTAAATGGAATCTGAATGTTGTGTCGGAGCGATGAGGCAGTGAGAGGTAGTCGGGAGTGTCAGAGGAGATAAATGCACACAGGATGGACTCGGTGTCGTTCTTATTCAGGTTATTAAACCAAGAGAGCCTCTAATATCAATCCACAATGCCAACCGTCAGAGGTGATGTTGTAAAACTGCACAATGGTGTTTCAAGAATAAATGCATGAGCAGACACACTGATCTACTTCTGGACTTAAAGCGCGTACATGTTTCACAACGACAGCTTTTGCTTTTAGACACTTTAATGTAAATTTATTGGAATAATTATCACATGAGCACAATTACACCTTTAAAGTTTTGTGGAATCACGTTTGAATTTGCACGACCTCTCCTCAATACCTTACACTATTCAGTCAGATAACTGCTGATGTGCAGCTGAATAACAAAGATCCCATGGGCTCATTTTTATATCCTTATGCACCAGTTTAATTTTATATTTTGTGAAGGTTTGATTTTAATTTTGAACATGTTTCTGAATAAGAACAAACCGTGAACAATATTTCAATACAGCAAAGGCAGAATAATTGCTTTTTGAATGCAAAGGATTTGAATGTAATAACATATTACTTCACTGTTCCTATAAGGTGTGCTTTAATTCAAAAAGAATGAATGAGGTGACGTTTTAGAGACCACAGACATGAAGGGAGATTTTCACACTCCCAGTCAGTGACATGTACTGTTCTCTGCACCCACTTATTGTCTGATTGTCAAGGAAATACTATAAACCCAGACAGAGAAATGAGCAGTATCATATTTAAACAGGTTGTGTCACCTCTCAACAGCACCAACATGTGTTTTCAGTTACACCTCTGACATCAACACTTTCTGATCACACACACGGAGGTTGTGTTTCATTTCAGAACTCTGGTTCTCAAAAAGTGACATTTTTATCAAAACCAACAGCAACCAAAAAAAACTCTCTTAACATGAAAAAAAAACAAAACACCGTACTCACAGTCAGGGACTCACTTCTGCAAAAAAAGAGGAGAGTCACTAAATACAGAAACTCAGAAAACTGCCATAGAAATGAAAAGCCAACATTGTCAAACATCAATTTCCAGGAGCATTTTTAAACCCCATGATCTGAATGTGCAATCAGAAACTGTGTCATTAATCTAAGAATTATAAAAAGCAAAAATCTGACTAAATTCATCACATTTTTTTCTCTGTGAACACTCAAAACGTAATATTATATATCCTATCATTTTAGAAACTGCAGAAGCATTCAGAAATGATTTCCAAACACTCCACCCATTTTTTTTTTAACGATTTTTTTCCCTAGGTATTCTCCTTTTTATGCACGATGCAAACGTGTTTTAATGGTTTCATCTGTAACAGGACACAGACTTTTTGTGTAATATACATTTCAACAGGATCAAGTGAACAACAATCTACAGAGGTCAGATCGCTGCCGCCCCCTGCTGTTGTCGTCACATTTAAAACACAATGTGATTAACAACTCTTCAACATTATGCACTATTTCTATTTCTATAAAAAACACATGTCAAACATTTAAGCATCAGCCTTTAGATCAAAATGTCTTCAAGATAATAACATGCATTTCAATCCGGTGTGTCCAAACCTTTGACTGGTTGTTTATAATCTGTTTCTTTTTTTTTTGTAATTTTTTAAATATAAGTGATACTTCTTAATTTGGAGGTTTTATGGTTGATAAATAAACAATGCATGTTTTCGCTTCAAGAAATGTGACACTGATCATGTCTATACTTTATAAAACAAAGAATTTCAAAACAAATCCAGAGATCATAAAAAAAAGAAATGAAGGGGCAAATAATGAAAATCGTTATAAATAACCTGGAGCAGCTTGTGTTTCTGACACTGAAGCACGGAAATCTTTTAAAAGACGGACTTTTCTCGTCTTTGTCACCTGATGTAAGTTTCCATCGACGTTTCTGAAAAAGTGAGGTCATTACTTTGGCTCTAACTTGTTGAGCATCATCAGCCAAACTCCTGAACACGCCACTGTACATAATAATCTCTCTCACTCTTGCACTGTTTAAGGAGGACGGCGTTTTAAAATCTCTCCTTCCCAGTGTCTGTTCTGAACATGTTTTGGTTTACCCAGCTTTGCAACGTAGCGCTGTTTACGTGCTGCATCCTGTTGGTTTGGCTGTTTGTGTGGATCAGCCTCTTACAATGATTGCACACTGATATACTGAAGATAGGCCTAAAGCAGATAGCGCCCTCTGCTGGTTAAAAAAGTGCCACATTATATTTTGCATCTCATCAATTGTAATCATCCCTTAGTCGAACTGTGAAGTATCAATGCGTCCCTCTTTAATATCTCAAATAAAGTGCACATTTGATGTGCTATAAACGTGGGTGTAATGACCCTTTAATGCCTGTGGAAGTTACTGATGGAGAATCAGTCCACAAAGCCTGACGTGTAGCACTTCGAGGGGCATTACGTTCAAAAGCATCTTTGCAGAAGTCGGGCTTGCATGCTCTTTTACTCTGTGCTCCAACAATCTCTCACCTCCCTCCACCAGAAATGAGGGTAAGGAATTAGGGCAGCCTGAAAAAAAAAGAGATTGGAATAGAAAGATGAGCGCTGCAAGGACTCCGGGGTACGGTCAAAATTACCTCAGTCTGCACCTCAAATGAAAGCAAATTGTGTCCTCACAGCCCTGCTAAAAGCTCCAGACAGAGGCTGCTCATGACACACACACACACACACACACACACACACACACACACAGAAGGCCTTGAATAGCACTCAGCGTTAGCTTTCAACACTCAGAACTGACAAGAACATCTGAGTATTGACTCGCAAACAAAAGCAACCGCTCGATCTGTGCATTATACGCATTCCTCTCCAAAGAAAGGCAGCGCCGATAGATTTTTGTGCTCCTCTTCTGAGCTGATTTTTCAAACGTACGGGAATCTGAGGAGCTTGATAGAAATCATTTCTTTAGTAAAGTGACAAACACAGTCTGTTTGTCTACTAAACCCCCCCCCCCCCCCCCCCCCCCCCCCGGGTTGCTTCTCAAAGCCATCTGATTTGAAGTTTCTGTCGGGATCAAGAGGCTTTTCAAACATTTCTGCTGGTGTTCTCGAAAAGCAAATCGTGCACCTGCTTCACCTCTTCTCAACCCTCAAACCTCCGTCCTCACACGATGAGACCACGGAAGGGACAAAAGCAGAAGATGGAGAAGAAGAGGACTCGTCCAAGAGCGCACGCACACACACACACACACACACACTCACACAACCTCTAATAAAACCCACTAGCGAGCTCTGTCACTCAATTAATGTCTCGTTTTATCTGGTTTTAACATACCTGCCATCCTCAGCTGGAATTAAATCCCCCCCCCCCCCCATCCCTCAACATACACACTCTTTTTTTTCCTCGCTAAGTAGCTAAGCGCAGTGTGTGGGATTAAGCACCGTGGTAATAACTTCCATATTGAAAAATGCAAGATTTGGCTTCCTCATGTTCACAAAGACTTTCACAAACAGAATTGCTGTACACGTCGTCTATATCTCCTCACTTAAACCCAGCTGTCTTTTTTTTTTTTTTTTTTTTTTTTTGTATCGTTTCCAGATTTGAATGTGTTGAAATACCTGCACTCTGTTTTTTTTTTTCGTTTCACAATTTTTTTTTTTTTTTGTCCTGCTGCAGTCTCTTTTGAATTGCATGATGCCAAAAGCGGGGCTAATGCCATGAACTGTCTTGTTCAGTGTTTTTTTTCCACAGTGTTTTGCAGTTCAAATGGCGGATTGGAAAGTGCTGACATTCCGGTGGCAGATATTGCTCTCTTGCCCGCCAGCGCCCTAAATCCCCTGTTGCGTGGAGTGTGGTGTGAAATCCATTTAGCACAGATTCCTGCAGAAAGCTTGTCATCTCATTGAAAGGTTTCCCCTGAAATATGGAAGAAGCCTTTTGAAAAAAAAAAAAAAGAAAAGTGTGATATTCTCCTCTTGCCATATTTCTCTCCCTCTTTGTCTATCAGTCTGGTTCTTTGGTTGGTGCTCAGATTTCTGCGAGCTATAAGTGTTCGCTGATGAAAAACAAAGATGGCTTTTTTGTCAAAGTGAGGTTAATCTGTCATTATAGTCAGGAGACTTTGTACAGTCCTGTTCCCTAAGGAATGGGCTGTTTCACACATGCACTCCTGTAAACGTGTAGAAAATGTGTGTGCAGGCTTCCCCCCCTGGAGTCTTCATGAGTTGCTCGTTCACACATGACACACCTCATGAGACTATTGCTGTCGGGTGGGAGTGGGGCTCTCGGGGGGACGGTACATGACGTTAAAAGATGGAACGAGCTACTCTCACACATCAACTCCTGACAATGTCTAGAGAATATCAGGTAGACTGCCCCTTAAACGTTCTTGAGTTGCCTGTTCACACATGCACCCTATCGGATGGCGGGCTAAGAAGGCAAGACGTAAAAAGAAAGTTGCGGAAGTCGCTGACGCTGTAATGAGAATTTTGCTTTCGTATCTATGCAAACTGTAGCTCTACACCATCGAAATATTAAAAAAAACAGCGCTGGGAAAGGGAAAATAAAATACTGCGGACAGAAAACATAGTGAAGGAGTTTTTTGCAAGTGTGAAAGCACTCGCTGAAATGGCAGACATAGCAACATTCTGACTGATGAAGCTTTGTAATTACCTCACCCATCATGCACCAGTTACAGAATCAGCAGTTCGCCGCCGCCATCATCACCTCCGATACCGCGATTTTTTTCTCCGGAATATGTCCTGCCGGGTATAAGACCTCACCCAGACGCAGGGGGTTGGCAGTAAAAAAAATTCCAGATTGCTTTCACACATTGCGGCTTACCCAGAAAAATTTCAGGAAGTGTTCAGGCGTTTTGTGCATCTGTGAATAAGGCTTTAACGGGGGGGGGGGGGGGGGGGGGGGGGGCTTTATCAGTTCTCTTATCAAACCTGAGTGGATTGCTGGTGCAGTCACAGCTGGCAATGCATGCTTAAATTTGACCTATAAATGTTTGGAAAAAAAAAAAAACCACACTTCGCTTCACTCCGAGATGAAGACTCTGTGCTTGTCTTATTCTGCACATATCCTTCTGCTTGTGTTTCACCTCTGCAAGCTCCAACACGTGCAGCCTGAAATGTTGCATTTACTCTCCTATACATTTGAAAACCCGTCTGATTTTTTTTTTTTTTTTTTTTTTTCCCCCACCGACAGCAGACGCTCCAGATTCTGAATACACAAAGCTGGAGACAAAGAGTAATTGTTGAAAACTGTGCCGTCAGCCCAACGACTCATTTCAATGTCTCTACAAGAATCCCGGGCGACAGACGAGTCACATCGCCGCAGGAAGGAGCGGGTCTCAAAGCGAGCTGATGTGCTCTCTAGAGTCTTTTGTCTGATGAGAGAAACAAAGGTCTCGCACATCTGCTCTGAACAGCGTCGCCGTCATGAGTCATGTCAATAATGTGTCTTCTAATCATAAATTCAGATCCTTTTTGAGTCGACATAATGTACTATTACTAAAAGCATTGTTTGACGTATTCCCCCAGTATCGGTATGAAGTCGAGTTTCAGCCAATCAGAAGTGGTCCTGATGAGAGTGTGTCTGCCTGTGTGTGTGTGTGTGTGTGTGTGTGTGTGTGTGTGTGCCACTTCAGGTTCACATGCCTTTGTGTGCAGCTATATGTCAAACAAAGGGCCGCTACGCCTGCCTGCATGGCGTCCATACACTCGGCTGGGGGGAGGGAGGACAGAAATGTGGTGACAGTATGTGTGTGTGTGTGTGTGTGTGTGTGTGTGTGTGTGTTTGGGGGGGGGGGGGTTGCTGTCTGCAGGGAGCAACCAGGCGTGTGAAAATCCTCCACACTGACTCTCCTCCTCTTTTTTCCCCCCCTCATCCTGACTTCTTTGTGTGCTGCCCTCCTCCTTCATTTTCATGTGTTCACCTCATCTCCACAACCTTTTTTTTACCTCCTACCCTCCTCTCTATCCCACCTTCAACCCCCCCCCTTCTCCTCCTTCTTCTCCTTCTTCTTCTTCTTCTTCTTCCCTCTCTTCCAGCGCCTTCAACCCCTTGTCATTCAACCCACAGCCAGAAGCTAATATTAGCCCGCAAGGAAAATTAAAATGGAAAGTTTACCACCCATTACAGCTCCTTTGGTTGGAGACAATCTTTGATATGGAAATGAAATGCTGCCGCCGCCGTGTGAGATGCATACATATGCACTACTTCTGTGTGTGTGTGTGTGTGTGTGTGTGTGTGTGTGTGAGCTGAGCGTGGGAAGACAATGAAAAATGGAGAGGTGTATCCTCAGGGAACCCGGTCGTAAACCGTTTTGACAAATTGGGAGTGAGGGTGCGTTATCTCTGAGGGGTTTGTCGCAGCCCACGGCCGATACACACACAAATCAAACTGACACATGACAAACGGCAGGAGTGGATGATGGAGCGACTACGAGCCAATAAGCTCTTTAATACATTCGAACCCTCTTTAGCCACACTAAGTAACAAAGTGGTCAAAGTGAGAGTGAGGTTAGCGGGCGATAACGGCAGGTCAGGCGACCAAAGGGGGGGAAAAAAAGAGCGTTTACTTCAACCTACATCACTGACACAGTCAACACTTTTATATCTACACAAAAAGAGACAGTAGAAGAAGAAATCCTTATCGTTCAAATTATTACCAAACCCGTCATGATCACTAAAAGGATCCAATTAACACAGAGACAAAGAGAAAGAAAACGGCTTACCTTTCAGTTCCACAGCCACATGTAAGAGTCCACTGCTTTTCCCACACACACACACACTCCCACACACACACTCACACACTCCCACACACACACACACTCCCATCACACATGCGCTCCCATGCGCTCATACACACTGTGTGCAAGGAGGGAGAAGCGAGAACCCATCATTGTTCTCATAACCCCTCCCACATGGATGCGTAGCTCTGTCTGGATGGAAACATGTAGGAGTAACACTCTCTCACTCTCTATCACGCACACACACACACACACACACACACACGCACACGCACACACACACACACACACTGCACACACACATTCTCACAGTGTCTGTCTGGCTGAAAAAAAACATGCAGCATCAACAGTCTACCTTGTTGCAGCCTCCCTCCCCTCTTCTCCAGGAATTCCAGCACACACACTCCTCCACTCCTATATGCTCCCAGCACACAAAGACTCCCACTCACAGACCGTGTGATCATGTGATGTGTGTGATGCGCGACACACGGATGCATGTGAGAGCATGTGGTGTGCGTTTCCACTGCCTCTTCCTCCTTTTTGTGCAGCTTTTTGTGCACCCTGTGTGTATTTGTATAATGTCTGACATGTGCATCGCTTTGCACTATTTTTACACCCCCCCCCCACCACCACCCCCTACCCCCGCTACATGTGTGTACATTAACACATATGAGCGTGTTCTACGCATATAGGGTTAGGCGCTGGGATAAACAAACAAGCACCTTCACAGCCTCGTCCGTCGGGGGGAAGGAAACAGCTCTCTCAGTCGGTTCAATGAGTCCTGAGGGGGCAGCAGGGCTTCACGTACTTACCCCCTCTGCATTATTGATGGCGGGTAATGGTGCCATTACTACAGGATAGGAGGCTGGTGGTACATTTTAACACAGGGCTGACGAGGACATGGGAGGAATCAAAGTCTGCTGGGTCACACTTGACTATTTCCGCTCTCTAAAAAAACGGAAGAATCTTCGATGAGTACGAGATCATACGACCCCCGCATGACCACTTCCCATAAAATTACCAGATCTATATATTCTTTGTTATTTCTGCATATTCAGTTAGTACCTCGTGTATTTTTCCTATGAATGTTGTATCCTGAAAGAGTGAGTTATTTTATCTCTAGAGAGATTTACCTTAACTGATTAATTTTAAACATTAAAATTATTCTAATTAATTATAAACTGAGTGTCCGCCTGAGTAACACATATATTCTTTCTTATATGGATGATCCTCTATGTAAATGGACTAAATGGTAAATGGCTTGTATAGCCCTTTTATAATCTTCTGACTACTCAAAGCGCTTTTAAACCGCAGGACACACCTACACATTCACACACTGATCGCACAGGCTGCTATTTAAAGTGACCAGCGGACGTAACTAATCCCATTTGTACACATTCATACGCCGCTGACGAAGCAGTGGGAGCATCTTTGGGTTCAGTGCTGCCCAAGGACACGTCGGACATGCGGCTGCAGAAGCTGGGGATCGAACCCCCCCGACGCTCCGGGTTGAGAGAGAACCAAGTCTCCAAATGAGCTAAAGCCATCCCGTGTACATATGCACTTAAAAAAAAGATATATCTACGTTTTCTGGATTCCCAACCTACCGACACATCCATCCTGTTTGTCTGTGCTGCAGTTTGGATAATCTACATGAGCTGACGTACACCTGGCTGTTGGTTGTTTCCTTTATTTTCTCATGTTCCCGTCTCCTCAAATGAGTTCCTTGTAAGAAAAGTACATCCTCTTTGTCTCTCTCCATCTGGAGATTTTCTTCCTCTTGGCTGCGTTATTCTGTCCATTCAGATTCTCTGATGTTGTGTGTAAATCACAAAGAAGGCGACAAATCCACAGACATGATACTGTCATTATTTAGTGTCTTTTTGTGTGTGCCTTTTTTATCTATTGGGACCTGGTAGAGCATTAAAAATGCAGGCATGTGTGAAGGGGGGGAGGGGGGAAAGTGTAATAAAAATGAATGAAAAGTAACATTGCAAGAAGAATGACAAAAAAGGAAGATATTGAAGGTAGAGGGGAGAACTTTAAGGATATAATGAGTTCAACAAAGCTGAAGCTGACCTGGAGATTTTGACTGATTACTCCATTAAACTATCGAGAGAAAGTTTCAATCTAGAGCCGTGGTTCTCATCTTGTCTCGCCTCAAGACCCACCACAAACGTATTCATGAAAAATCGCACATTTCAGTTTTTTTCAACCAATCAGATTCATCGAATGAAAAACGTGTTCCAAACTGGGGAGCGGCAGTATAGCTCAGCCGGTAGGGACTTGGGTTGGGGAAAACGGTGGGTAGCGTGGCTCAAGTCCCGGTGCGGACTAAATCTGGAAAATTGGTCCGGTGGCTGGAGAGGTGCCAGGTCACACTTCCTGAGCGCTGTAGAGGTGCCCTTGAGCAAGGCACCAAATCTCTCGTCCCATCCCACCAGCCCCCTCACTCTGACGTCTCTCCATTAGTGCATGTTCATAGGATCCTGTTTAACCCTATGTGTGTGCAGCATGTTCAATAACAGAGTGTTGAATTACATTTCCCCTTTAGATTAATAAAGTAAATCTTATTGTTCAATAAAAATAAAAAAAAAAGACCAAACACAACCCCTGAGAAACGACAAACCACAAAGGATATTGGTCAGCTAATTTTTGGATTGGTATTTTTTTTTAAAAGCCTGGTTTTTATCGATATTTCAGTGAACGGAAATGCAATCTAGTTTTTGTTACTTTATTAGTTTTACCAGCCAAATAATGACCTCGGTGAGGACAGTCAGAGTGTCATAAGTCAGTGTCATCCAGTCGTTTATTTTCTGCTGACTGAAGCTGTTTCATTTTCAGCCAATTTGGCCGTTTGTGTTTTCTGACCGAGCAGACAAGGATACAACTCTCAGCGCAGACAGACATAAATCTTAAAGACAGCGGACTTCTACCCTTTTAGCTTGAGTGTGTTTTTAGAGAATCTAAGTGTGTGTGTGTGTGTGTGTGTGTGTGTGTTGACTTGACTGTTCTGCATACCTGCTGTGTTTGTTCAGGGAGCTGCTGCGAAAACAGAAAAGGTTGTTCGGTCAGGATTCTGTCAGGGCAACATTTACAATCTGTCCAGCTAATTAAGAATCTGTAAACACACACACAAACACAAGGTGTGTGCTGCGCATGCAAGGGTGCTTTCTCTCTTTTCCCCCGCAAACACACAGTGGAGTGTTGCTTTTACGAGACTTGACTACGTCTCATTGGTTGATGACCCTATGACTAACCCGTGATAGATTCTGTACGTCATATTTTAAATGACTCTGTTTCATTCTATCTTTTAATTATTGCACTAAATTAATTAAAGTCCCACCCGATACTCTGCGATTCCCCCCTAACAGTCTCCTTGAACAAGTTTTCAAATGATGTCTAATTCAATTAAATAAAAGAGTGCAAATTAATTCACATTTCCAATTATTAAGCAACACAGTGCAAGTGAAATCCTAACATGTTTCAGTGTTCACAAAGTCATTTGCTCAACAATAGTCGGAGTACAGATGTGCTTAAAACCCTCATTAAAAAATCAAATTAAATTTGTTGGTGGCTGTCTTTGTTATCGACTCTGTGAAGGAGAACAAAGGATTCCAACGTCGGCTAAGTGACTCACATCCTTGCATTCACACACACACACACACACACACACACACACACACACACATGAATGAACACACAAATGTCAATGTGACATACGTTCTGATATTTGCATTAGGTGACCGGTTGACAGGTAATTATTTGTCATTTGAATTGCATTAAGCAGCATTTCTTCTATTTTTATTACAGATTTTTTACTCATTTGAAGCAGCATTGATCACCTCCACTAATCTCTTCCTCTTGTGTTTATTTTGCCACAGTTACCAATCATGTCCTCTAAGAATCTGTCACTTTTTAAATGTATGACTAATTATTACTTTTACATTACATTACGAGTTTTGGGTTTTTTGATCCTTTAACCACTTGTTTCTATTTCTTTTACTGCTCTTACCTTCTTATTGCTGTTATCTTTTGATTTGCTTTTAGCTCTTTTAGTTTCTTACATCTTTTTAAATCTTTGGTTCCTCTTGGTCTCAGCTCGTGTTGTTGGGTTCTTGTGTTGTCTGGGTTCTTATCATGGTTCTTGTGACGGTCGGGTTATATATATCTGTTGGGTATCGTGCACTTTGGGTTCTTTTCTGTTGAATTGTATTTAATTATTTTTAGTATTTTGCATTTGTTATGTTCTTGCTGTTGTTTATGTTCTTCTGTGTTTGCTTTAGTTTGTTCTTGTTTTTGCTGTTTGTCAAAGCACTTTGTAAACCTGTGTTTTTAAAAGGTGCTATATAAATAAAGTTATTATTATTATTATTATTTTTACCCCTCTTTAAGTTTAAGTGCTGTTTAAAATTCACCTTAAATTGAAACAATTTCAATATAAACTATCCAATAACTGCGGTATCATGACTTTATCTAATATGTGAAAACACACTAGTGTTCACACATCCAAGCTAATATACAAGTGCAGGACAAGAAAGGTATAAAATGCAGAAAAAAGGGGAAGGTCGGCACACTGTTCTGTTAAGCTCCCAATGAGCAAAAACTTTATTTCGGGCAACGTTTCGATCCAAAGGATCTTCTTTAGTTAATATGTGGAAATCTAAATTTGACAACCTCATTGCAAACAGAGGCCAAGCAACACCCTCTAGTGTTGAAAAGGGTCGTTTTTGATTGACTTGAAAAAAAAAAAACTGCAGTTCCATGAGTGTCCACTTGAGGCTGGCTGTAAAAGCCCCAGAAGTCCCATACACACCCAATATTAAAATGTCCATTATGAAGTGGAGGAAATAAATATGTTTACAGCCTGGTTCAAAAAATAAATTTGGTTTAATAGCTCAAAACAGTGGCACACATTGTATGGTGGATTAAGTATTGTATTACATTTTGGTAAAAAAAAAGGCTAAGAGGTATTCGTAATTAGGGGCGTGGCTTATCTGACTGACAGGCGGGAGCCCTGTTGCTGTTTCTCCAGCTCTTTGTCTGTAAACAGTTGGCCTGACATTTTTAAGACAGCATTTACAAAATGGCTACTGCAACCAACTGGCTTCAAAATCAGAAACTAAAGGGTGACGTCACTGAGACTACGTCCATGTTTATACACTCTATGGTGCGTTATCATGAGTATGATTTGAGTAAATACGTGCAAATCTAAAAATGATCTCAGAGCAGACAAAGGTTCATGTCCCTCCTGAGACCTTCGGCACACCCACTGGTGACGACTGACACTCTGGTGTCAATAAGATAAAACATCGAACACAACATGCTGTCCTGCTAACAAATACTGTTTAAATATGTTCTTTATAAATCCTCTTCACTACTTCTTCCTTGTCACTTCTGAGAAACTATAAAATAAAGAGGGCGATACAAGAACTTCCTTCAAGGTTTGTGTTCTCGGTAATTACTGACTACAGTCATGTGATTGTGCCGTAGTCATGTGACCATGCAGTGCAGCATGACTAAAGACAGGAATGAGCAGCAAGTTTTGTTCTCAGTACTTGTATTGGATGTAATTTAGAAATGAATTGTTTGTCATTTGTGGTGCTTACGTACAGCATATTGAAGATGCTGAAAGGCTGACATAGCATGGATATCTTACTGCCTGCATCATTTTCTCCTGTTGAAGGAAATTAAGCAAAAAAGAAAATCTAAAATTAAATCCTTTCTGATCTGAGGTTTATTGAGTCTTAACTTTACATTTTTCTTTTACCACAAGTTCAAATGACTAGCTCTTTGTAGAAGACTCAGTTGAAATGTGAAGAAGATATCTTCAAGGAGCTGAAGTTAGGTCAAGGATATATATATTTATATTTATATATATATATATATATCATTTTCTCAAGATGAAAGGTTTCTAACGACAAGTCATGAGTACATTCAGAATTTTGTGGAGTTACTATAAAACATTTCTATCACCATCATCTCTTAAAGCTCTTGAGACGATTGCATATTTGTAAATAGTTATTTTGTAATGCAAGTAAAAGCTGCCGGGGGGGGACAGTTATTGTAATAAAAACCCACTTACACATGTACAGGACTAGAAAAAATATGTACAAATTTGCCCATGGGGGGAGGGGGGGGGGGGGGAATTGGAATTTATTCATACCTTCATAACATGATATATAAACCATGTCATTTGAGTATGACGTAAAACAATAAAACAATGTTTATAATAAAGACAGAAATGATTAGGATTTTTTTCTAATTAAATACAAATATCTCAAGGTGTCAGTGGAAAGTTATTATTTTGTATCAATTCAGACAGAAGTAAACTATATTGTCCCAATGTCAAATCTGCAAGTGGCTGTTATATACAAACACATATAAAGTAGAGTCAAATGAAAGCAATCGATCAGAAAGTATTTTTATGAAGATTAATATTATATATATATTGATTATATATATATATATTGATATCTTATCAAGTGTATTTGCCTAATTTCAAGTCAGAAATATCTCACTACCTTATTATAAGCCCACTCATGCATTGACGGATATATTTCTAAATATTACAATCAATTCCGGCGTCGATTTTTCCTGATAATATCTCAAAGTATTCTTTATAAACGTGTTAATCTGGACTTGTCAGGTGAATGTGGCTTATATTAGTGAGACTAATGCACTTTCTAAGATTGGAGATATTGCAGTATTAAGACTGAAGGCCAAACCCTGCCACTAAAAGTCCTGCCAACTTATCCAGCATGACTCGCTCCCTGCAGGAACTGCAGACCTTTTTTTCCTACCGACCTCTCATCTCCGAAGGTTTCCATTAACACTCGATGACTGTGAATGCACTTTTCACTAAAACTGGAGAAGAAAAAAGAACACTACACAACCCATTCACAACTCTGCAGCTCAGCTGAACTAACAGAAACGGGCTCATTAGTGGCTTCTGAAACACTGATTTTAAGATCCTCCTTTTTTTTACACTCCTGTGGTATCAGTTTTTTTAACATCATTTTTTCAGTGTGTTTTATTCCCTATCTTTTTTTAATATATTTGGTCTTATTGTAAACATGTTGTTCTTTATTGTATTCTTCTATCATTCTGATCAGTTATAGTTATACCTTCTTTTAGTGCTGAATGTCTTGAATGACAGGTTTTGTATTAGCCCTTTAAATAATGCATTATTGGTTTTTTTAAGCGTTTATTGGTGAAATAACTCATCAACAAAGTGACCTAAAGCAATTGGTCAAATTAGAGGATGTTAACAGAAGAGATTTCAACAAAGTGGAGGTTATTAGATTATAAGGACAGAGGAATAAATCCAATCATAACAGTAAAAGAAAGAGAGAAAGAACTGTGAGAGATGACATGAATGAGACTGAAACTAAATAAGGCAGATTTTGTTCATCATGTGTGTGTTGATGCAGAGATATCTAATTGTGTTATGTGATGTGGACATCCTTTAATAAAGTTCTCAGGTTGAGATCCTCACATCTGCAAGACTTTACTGCACAACAACTACGGTAATGAAATGCGTTTAGATGAAGGGAATCTCTTTACAAATTTGGATGTCCACTTTGACTCAAGGATGAATTTAATAGATTCTATCAGTCGAAAGTCAAAGTCGACGTCCGTCCGTTTTGTCAGGAAACCTCGGCAATGCTTGAAGACATTTTCAAACTATGTCACAAATCCATTTTAAATATTTTACCACGCGAAAGACGACGGGATCTACGATCGCCCAGCGTAGAGTTTTCTCCCTCTACCCACTCATGCATCTGTTTCTCCTCTGTCTCTACTACCAACCACATGCTCCACAAGACGCAGAGACAATGACACCAGTCCTCTAAACGATGGTGATATGAACGCTTTTCTTAACTGCAAACCTGTTAAAACCAATAATTAGGTTCTCTTTCAAACATTTCAAGAACACTGCTAATTCAAGACTTTACAATAAAGAACATGCCCTGAGGTTAGAGTGAATACTTCCACATGTCTGTAATGATGTAATAATTATATGAGATCAGACCCACAGGATTGTTTGACCTTTTTTTTTTTACAGATTAATTTTTTAGTTTTATGTCAAATCCGTCCTGCATGGCTTATGGGTGATTAAAAAGAGGACGTTTGGTGTGTGCATTGATCACGCTTATCGAACACAAATGCTGGGAATAGGTTCAATTTCAATCTGATAATTTGACCAGCCTATATTTTATCCAAATATCATGAAGAAATTTAGGTCAAATTAACAAACTAAGAAAAGTCAGGATTTCGGAATGCATGAAACACACTGGTGGAAAAGTAGCTTTTGCTTCACCTTGTGTGAAAATGACACACTCATATATGAACATATTTAAAGATATAGACGAGAATTCAACATATTTTAAGGCCTTTTTTTCCCCAGGTTGTGTAATCAAGCGCAATCAAGCAAATGCAGCCCTTCAAAACTTGATTTATTGCTCGGGGATAATCAGCCGTTCTATACGCGCTGTGATTTAACAGCGTTGACACAAACAGGTTGCTGTGTTAAAAGGTTTTTCACAGCGAAAGCCACACCCTCACTCTGCACACTACTCCCCTACACCGGCCTGCTCACACAACACACACACAACACACACACACACACACACACACACACACACACACACACACACACACACACACACACACACACACACACACACACACACACACACACGAGACCCAGCTTGGTATGTAATGACACTTCTCCACACTCACATTATTCTCTGCAGAGAAATCCACGGCCCTGCTAACCGGGCCGGCGCCTCGCGGCCTCGTGGAGAGCGGGAAGGATGACCGAGCATTCAGCAGATTAAATTACAGCCGGTCAAATCAAACTTAACAAATTGAATCGACTTTATATTACTGTGAAATGTCTTGCTTTGACATCAACCCCATTTTTTTGTGTAAAAAAAAACAACTCCCAACTCGTATTTGGATTTTTAAAATCACAAAAATGAACTCAAACAACTCTTGGCCCTGTCTTACTTTCCGGGCCTCTAAAAGGATCTCGAATGTGTGAGCAGCAGAAAGAGATGAACCGCTAAGAGATGTTTTCTGTTGCAGAGTAGGTTCATATGCGCTGATAATGATTCACAACCGAGGGGGAATTTGTTGCATTTCACGGTTGCAAACAGTAACCGCTTTGTGTGTTTAGATATTCAAATTATCGCTCGCTTTGCCGGTGTGTGAGAACACAGAGGCTTCGGGGCATGAAAACCGGCCAAATACACAAACTCATACGCTATCAGTGTCAGCGCTCCGGGGCGATTATTAGCACATAAAAGGAGCTGCTAAATGAAGGAGGGGAAACGTAACTGATCACCACTGAGATAAAGGCTGCAGAGAAAACAAGAGACGAGGAGAGAGAGAGAGAGAGAGAAAAAAAATGTGTGTGTGTGCAGATGTGTGTGTCCAAAAATATCAGCCCAGATAGAGGGGACCTGAGGGGAGGGGGGGGGGCTGTTACATGTACAGTACATGCTCTCTCCTGGCCTACTAATGAGCTCCTCTGTAATGACAACTCACACACACACAGACACACACTGCCGTCTGTTTGTGCCATCTCACAGAAATAAGGAAGTAGAAATCATTCAAAAAAAAATGTTTTACATCATATTCCCTCTTCTCCAGCTGCAATTAAGCACAGCTCAGAGTTTTTTTTTTTAATGTCTGTTGCTTGATTTGCAGCCTTTCCTCCATTTTCCTCCTCAAAAACTAAAAGCTGCTTTTGGTTCCACTTTTATGCAGCTGAAGTTTTACGACATAAAAGCGGTGCAGCCTTGAGCGCCGGCGTCTTTATTTGCAAGTTGTGAATAAAAAAAAACCATCAAATACTCAAGCAGAGGCTCCTTAAGACGTTGTCAACGTGAAAATGCCAACATCGGGATTTTGAAAAAATCTCAGGCAATGCAAGAAAAAGGTTGGAGAATAAAAAAGAGCGCTGACCCCGCCTATATATCTCGCCGCTTTTTCAGCAGTTTGTCTTTGTCGGATAATAAAGATTCCACTTGGAAAAAAAAAAAAAAAAAAAAGGAGCAGAATTCCACAGAGGAGGAAGGAAGGAAGGAAGGAAGGAAGGAAGGAAGGAAGGGGGAAAAGGTAGGAAAATAATATAATGGCCTCTTCAGACCAGGTGAGGCCCATCCACAGGGGTCCCCACCCGCTCAGCTCCATCACTATCTCCATGACAACCACTTACCATGACAACCCCCCTCTCGCCATGACGACCTATGTCACCCAGCTGTCCTCCTGAGACCTGTAACACGGAGCTAATATGGCCGCCGTGGAGCCACCCCTCATGAGACTGAGACCACCACCCCTCTTCTCCACCTCGGGGGGTGGGGGGGAAGTGTCTCTCCTTCAGACAATAAAACCTGCTCTGTCCTCGGCGACCCCTTCGCCTTCCAGCGCAGGAATCAATTGCTGCTAAATGAAGACCTAACAAACTGCGCTGTATAGCTTCTCTGTCTCCTCCGTAGCCTGGAGAAAAGTCTCCAGCACAGAATTCCTCAAATGACTGCAGTGAGGGCCACATCGCGAGGGTTATTCTGAAATTGAGCTGTTTGTGCACAGAAATGAGAGGGTGATTGTGCGCTGCAGGAATGTGTGTGTGTGCACTAAAGTGGTGTATTCCGGCAGAAGTACAACCCAAAGCTCTCACATGGACACACACACACACACACACACACACACACACACACACACACACACACACACACACACACACACACACACACACACACACAGCTTCTTAAAGCATCTCTTTGTCTCAGGGGTTTGCATAATGAATCCATGACAGCCTGTCAGACATCATATGAAATTGATTCCATGCAGCCCAAGCTCCCCTTCTCTCCTCCCCCCCCCCCCCCTTCTCTTATCCCCTGACATCTCTTATATCTCTGACATTATCTTTTTTTTCAAAACACGAATTTAAAAGTGCAACAAAACATCTTCAGGACCTCTTTCGTCAGACGTCCTGCTACCTTTCGTTCCTCCTTCACAAGCGAGGCGGAGCTTTTGACCTGCAGGGTTTTGGCTGGATCACGACAGCTGGTTGAAACCATAAACCCCCCCCCCCCCCCCCCCGACTGGAGCGTTTCAATTCTTTAGAAATATATTTTCTCGACAATGAAACAAGTCATGAACAAGTTTCCACTGCGTGTGTAATTTATTCCCTAGGCCTCAATGAAAGGTGTGTGTTAGCGGTCTGATAAGATGCCGGGTATGAGTACGTGTGTGTGTGTGTGTGTGTGTGTGTGTGTGTGTGTGTGTGTGTGAGTGTGTAGCAGAGGAGTGTGTAACTTACCCGTGGCTGTCCCTGAGGGTGCTCTGACAGCGCTGGTGCTTCTCAGCGTCCTGCTCCTCTCAAAGCTTCATCTACAATATGTTCACTATCACTCAAAACTCCCTCTACTTCACAGAAAACACTTTCTTCCTTCTTCCTCCTGCTCCCGTCTTCCTCAACCCTCCCGCCCTCCTCCTCCTCTACCCCCTTCTTTCTATCTTTTCCTGCTCTACTCTTTTTGACCCTATCCCTCTCTTTCTTTACTTCTCCACACCTCCCTCCCCCTTCCTGTTCTCATCCACTTCTTCTTCTTCTCCTCCTCCTCCTCTCTCTCTCTGTCGCCCTCACCAGCGCTCCAGGAGCTCGGTATCGCTGTCTCTCAGCTGGCACAGAGAACAGGCAGACACATGGGAGGGCTGTTTTGTAATCCAGCAGGTCATACCACCCTGGCATAGGAAAAGGGGGAGAGGGTGGGGAGGGTGGGGAGCCGATGAGACTCGCTGAAAGGGAAGGGCGAGGGAGCAGTAAGCAGACATATACTGCTGCCTCCCAATGTATACCTTCCCTGCATCCCTCCGTCTGTTCGACGATGGTCTCTCCCTTTTTTCCCACCGACGATGGGAGGTCTCGTCTCGCTGCATCCTCTCTGCATGCTGAGGTATTAGGAACGAGCGGGGGAAAGGAAAGGAAAGAAGGGTGGAAGGAAGGAAGGAAGGAAGAGAGCGGATGGGAGTGGGAGGAAGTGTGGGAATGAAAGGACGGATGAGAGAGAGAAGAGGAACGGGGAGTGAAAGGAGAGATGAATAGAGGATAGCTATGGGAGGAGGGATGCCTCGAAGGGTTCGCAGGGAGTGAATCAATGAAGCTTCTCAGCTCGGGAAATATTTTTAAGTCTAAAATGTAGGATTAAAAAAGCACAAAAGAGCTCTGGCATGAATCTGTGATGCTGTTGACTTTTTTTTTTTTTTTTTTACGTTACAACCCCCGGCCAAACGGGAAGCACAGCTGACTGCTTGTGAGCGCGTGTCTCAGACAGACAGACAGACAGGCAGAGGATGAGCAGGATGAGAGACAGTTAAAGATGGAGGTCAGGTCTCGGGGTGACGGAGCGGGTTGTCGGCCTCGCTGCGAGCTGTCATCTCTCCCGCCGGCGCTCAAATGGCCATCCATTCATCCTCACTTTCACCTCAGCATATATATATATATGTATATACGCTCAGGAAGACGCTAACAGCACAATCCTTCAAACACGTTGTGTAAAATGTTCATAAAAATGATGATTTGCAGAACACTTAAAACTATATTCTTATAAAAAATAGCACAAAGACGGGGCCGGTGGCTGATTGGTTAGTTTGCGTGCATCCCATGTAAAGATGTTGTCGTCATTGAAACTGGCAGCCAGGGTTTGAATCCGACCTGTGGCTCCTTTCCGTATTGGGTCCCCGCTGCGGGTCGCGTAATTGGGCGGCGATGGATAAAAGGAGAGGTCGCATGTCCTGTCACTGTTCGTATTGTTTGGGCGGAAACACCAGCTGAATTTGAAACACTAAACGATGTTCACTTGTCGCCCGGTATCAAAGTTTCTACAGTGAGGCTACAGCTATGAATGAAATGTACCCATTGGAAAAGAAAGACAGAAGGTAGGAGAGTAATGTATTCCCATGCTGCCGTTGAGGGTCGTTAGACTTGTTTGTTTCACTTCCTTAATGCCATGATTGCATATTTTTTATAAACCAACTTAATCCGTCAATTTAAAGGAATTATCGGCTAAAGATGTCTGAACGCCGGTCCCAAATCTAAAAGGCCGATGAAACGATTCCCCGACATTATAGCCGACACTCATTTGCTTCTTAAAAACGTCTTCACGTCAGGTTGGAGAAAGTTTGGCCATAACATTTTTATTATTATGTTTTCATAGTCCCTGTGTGTTATGCAGTGCAGCAGTGATGACTTGTATTATTGTGGATAATGAAGATGAGTTTAGTTCATTGCATCTTCTTCCGCAAAGCGTGAAAAAAAAATGCGATATTGTTTCCAGATAAAAGTAGGTGTCAGACATCCGACCCCTCCTTTTATCTGACGCTGCCCGATTCTGCGCGGTGCAGCGAGGGGATATTGTTCTTTCCCGCATTTCATTCCCCACTTTCTCTCAATCCAATTCCTATACACTGTCCTGTCTCTCCGATAAAGGCCCCAAAACGCCCCCCCCCCCCCAAAAATTGCAAAAAGAAGATTGTTGAATGAAACAGTAATTTCATTTCAAAAAATAATAATATGCCCGAAATGAATCAGATGCCAGATGTTTCAAAAATGTTGGGACAGTGGAAACAAATGACTGGAAAAAAGTTATCCTACGTCTAGCTATGGGTAAAGCTTGAGAAGGTTTATTTGGACTACTGCCCTTGTCCCAGTATTCAAGCACATAGGGAGATTTGATTCACTGACAGAACCCTGTACCACTTACTATGGGCCCTTCTTCCGGTTGAATATGTCAAACTTCGACCACTTTACAACTTTGCACATTTTTTAAGAAACTCTACGCTTTACCTTTGGAACAAAAGCATGGCACATCAATGCTGAAAATTCAGAGACTCTGAAGAAATCTCTGAATGCAGCAGACGAAGCCAAAAATGTATAGTGGGTGGCCGTGATCTTTCCGGCCCTTTCGTCTGGCACCGAAGTAAAAACAGACTAATCATCTCGCACTACATCTATAACTTTAGGAAAGTGGGTTGTAAAAATAGAGAAGTATGACAACCCTGCACAATATGGGTAAACATGGGAGGTTTTAACCATTTCATGGATAACTATATGTTTTCACAATGACCCTCCTGTTACGTCCTCCACCTCTCCTTTTCAACATTAATTCAAAATTATGATTATTTGGCATTAAATTAGTGCTTACTTTTGCTTTTTATGCTTCTCCGAATGACCGACGCAGTCATAATTATATGAGATTTCTACATGCATTATTGCAGCAGGAAGAATGGGGTCATAGCTTCACATAACTGCCCGTGTTAATACATGTAAGCACATTTTAATCTGCTGTAATTGACTGAGCCGTACCTATATGTTACAGTAGGCTGCCTCTGAACGACAGAGTGGGGATATGCAAATGTGGCTGTGTCAATTTGTGCACGTGTGTGTGTGTGTGTGTTCGTGTGGCTGAAAGTGTGAAGGCAGTGTGAATGAATGAATATCTACTGAACCATGAAGGAGGGTGAAGCAGAGGTGTGTGTGTGTGTGTGTGTGTGTGTGTGTGTGTGTGTGTGTGTGTGTGTGTGTGGAACAGCAGTCCTGCTTTCTTCAGCTGGTTTGAACCGTCAGCCCTAAGTGTTTGTCTGGCTCTGCAGAATTGCAACACAACACATTAAACCCATTACACACACATTAATCATGGTGATTTATATTTTCATGTTTTCAACTTCACTAATTATCTACATTATAAAAAAATAAAAAAAATACAACAAATATTTGTAGACATTTTTTTATTAGTTGCTTAGAGCAGTGGTTCTCAACTGGTCTACACACCAACTCCTTCATGAAAATAGTGACCCAAATTTCTGATATGTTTTCAACCAATCAGATTTATTGAATGAAAAATAGTGCAGTTTGGACCTTGGATGGTAGGCACGTTGGACATTCATTTATAAGAACAATATGTTTCCAGATGATTTTGTAGGATATCAGACACATGTGTTGCGTTAAGACAATTCTTATCACATATCCGCCAACACTATGGTTTTCCTGTTTCTCTCCTCTGTATTCCAAGGCCCCCTCCCATTTGTTATTTCTCACCGGAGAGCCCCTAACACCTTATAAATAATTTGTCTGAAGATTCAGAAGTTGCCAGACCTTCATTGAATCACAATACACACACGCACATAATCTACAACATCAAATTTCAACCCCTCTTTCCCGGCCAAATGACAACGCGATTCAAATGGACTTGAGCTTATATAACGCTTTTCTAGTCTTCCGACTACTCAAAGCACTTTTTACACCACCTGTCACACCCTGATGGTAGTGGTCACTATGTAGTATCATCCATCTGAAGTAACTAATCCCATTCATACACCGCCACTGAAGCAGCGGGAGCAATTCAGGGTTAAGTGTCTTGCCCAAGGACACATCGGACATGTTGCTCAGCTGGGGATCAAACCCTCGACCTTCTGGTTGAGAGGCGACGACTCTACCAACCGAGCCACAGCCGCCCAGGTGTGCACACCGCTGCACTTTGGGTAAGTGGAAATTCAAGACAAAAGGCTGCAAGCTAGATGAAGATGACAGGATGGGACAGTTTTCCTAAAAAAATTTTTTTTTTAAAATTGCCATTTTCACATTTCACACTCCTGAAATTATCTCAATAATTACGTGTGGTGCCGTGGTCGTGGGGTACCGAGGTAAGGACGTGATGTAAAAAAAAAAAAAGACGCAGAAGTAGCAGACGGAGAAACAGAATACGCTCTCCGATGCTATAATGAGAATATTTGCCTTCATATCAATGCTATGTGAAGTTCGGCGGAATTACAATGTCAATAAGAGAGCGGAGAACAACATACTGAAGAACAGGCGACGTAATGCAGAGATCGTAGCGGTCATCGGCAGACAGTCAATGCACTGACTCCAGTCACAGTATATTAACACCAATCCTCCCTGTATCCTGCACTGTCACATCAGCTAACTCGGACTTGCTGCGGAAAAAATACTGAGAGTCTGGAAGTAGAAGGTGAAGTCTTGAGTGAAAAAATCGGCTGTTCACACACACAGCTCCTCCGGGAAATATCAGGAGTTTTTCAGGAGTTTTCTGCAAGTGAGAAAGCCCTAACAGAAGAACAAATCCGCAACATCCTTCATTTTTTTGGAACCTAAATGTTGGTAGTTATGGTATCATGAATACAAATACACGGTAGTGAGGTATGGTGAACACATAAGCAGATAGTTTTTGGAGTGAAAATCACTTCAGACAAGAGAAATTAAGTTGAGTTATAATGAAAGCAGACAAAGACATCTCTCTTTTTAGTACTTCTGATAAGCTACACTGGAGTTTAATTTTCCAGACACATATCACTCAAAACAGCCCCGTATGGATTGATGCAAATTCACAGCCTTTGTTGAGGTGGGTATGCCTTTGAGATGAGGTATTGATTACATTTCTACCATGGGGCTGTCATAACAGGCTGTGAAATTAGTGTTACCTTCACCACATGTTTGATGGACAGCCTCCAGCCATGATACATACAAACTAAGTCAGCCCATACATTCTTTCATGAACCTGGATCAGAATATTTTAGGTATTTCTTTTAAGAGCTCAATACTCAAACTAATCCAGTTTTTCATTCTGTTGTATTCCAATCAAAGGTCAGTATTCCTACATGGACTCCTTCACATTAAGTTTGGTGATTTATTATTAATCTTGGTGTTCAAAAATGGTTTTTCAAGGCATTGTTTAGTCTTAAATTCAATTAAAAACTTGAATAAATCATCATGTTTTAGCCCAATTTCCAGTGGACTGGTTGAAATACTTAAATGACTTGTTTAGTTTGAAACAATCCATTACCAATTATATCCAATTAGCAATGATGAAAGAAGAGAAAAGAGCAAATCCTCTCACATTGGAAGCTGGAAATGAGTTGCGTTGTACCGACGTTCAAAAATTAGATCTTTTTTCTGTCAACTAGTTTCAGCTGAATCTAGATATTGGGCTCAGTTAAGAAAAGATTTAGAGGAGAATTCTTTTTAAGCCTTACATGAAACCATAGACCGTGTAAAACATGGGCATAGTCTCAGTGACATCACCCACTGATTTCTGAAGAGGCATTATGAAGCTGAACGATGGTGGTCCCCATGATGGAAATGTTGACATTCATTCAGTCTAGTAGAAGATAAAGAGGTGGAGCTGAGGCGGGACTTCAGTGTTCTGGCTAACAGGTACAACCCAACAGCCTTGACTGTGGACACACACTGTTTAATTTGTTGTATTTAAATTTGTTTATGTCTACCCAAATCCCTGCTCCCAGTTAGTACATTAACAGAAGTTATAAAATTGTGTTAGTTCTGCTAAAACTGGACTTTTAAAATACATGTAAACATGTTAGTCTGATACAAATCCTACCAAGAAGAATTTCTCAGTCTAACACACGACTAACACACCTAGATCATGCGGTCGGGAGTCAGTTCATTCTTGCATGTATTCACCTCAATCAATCTGAAGCATTGGTCTAGACTAGCTGGCTCCACAGTTCTTCGGTGGGCTTTGACCGAGTGGCAAACTACGGATGTTGAAAAATTTCGCCAATGCGGACATGCAAAAAACTGCAGTTCCTCGAGTGTCCACTTGAGGATGGCAGCAAAAGCCCAGTAATTCACATATACAGCCATTCAAAAAAGCCCAGAAAAAAAATAAAAAATTTGGTCTGAATAGTTCTTTATCAGCAGACACCAAACAAAGGGGTTAGTTTTTTTTTTTTTTTTTTTTTAAATAACTCATCTCTTCTGATTTAAATAAGGATGAGAATTGAACATAATGAGAGGCGGGACTTATCTGACTGACAGGTCAGCTCATAGCCGTATGTCAGGAGCCTTAAGGCGCACCTTAGCTCTTGCTCTTTGCCTGTTACAAGATTGACTGAAAGTTAGTTTGAGACATTATTTCCAGTATGAAGACCCCCACTGCTGGGCTAAAAAAGTAAGCTTCAGAAACCAATGGGTGACGTCACTGATGCTAAGTCCATGTTCATACATCTATGGCTTTTACATAAACGTCAGACAGAATAAATACATAGAAGAAAGCTTGGAAGAAAACAAGTCAAATCATAGGGAATGTCAGAAATGTACAGAGCTGTGACGTTGTCCATGTTTTCACTCTTTGACATACAACCAGAGGTTGTGGCTTGGATGAAACCAGTTGGACAGATTTGACGCTTTACCCTACATACATATGAGCATGCATGCAGCAGATTTCTGCAGCTTCTGAAAACCATACAGCGAGGCTAATGGGCGCCTGCTCTCTCGTTGACAGGTTTAATGATTGACAGATGCACACAAGAGCACTGCAGTCAAGGCTGAGCCCGCTGCAGCCACATTCTACACCGTACCGTTTGCATACTGTCATGTAAAGTAATGCAGAGCTGGGAAATTACGTTTCAGCTTTATGCTGTGAAGCAAATTTAATCACAAACCAATCCATGAGCAGCTCACATGACGGATGCAACCCTGCTTGATGCCACTCAATTCGTACACACATCACTGCGGGGTTCTGTTTCACCCTGGAGCGCCACAGTCCAGGCTTAAATGACAATCATGAAGCATAATATAGATATAAATACCATGAGCATGTGTAAGAGGCAGTATCAGGAGTGCTGCCTGTGTGTTCTCTGTCTCTGCTGCTACCGCTGCCTTCTCTTTGTCTTGCGTGAGTCAGTGTGTGTGAGAGCACTGAGATGAGACACTCCCTGATCCCTCATCTTTATCAGCTGGACCGCTCAACGGGTATTTTACACGCCTCAGTGTGAGAGTGTGTGTCATTTTCTTTATTTAAGAAGTGAACATAACCGTCTGATACGCTGTTACAGGCTTAAAGATTTTTTTTTTTTTCCAGGATCATTTTAATGGCCATTAACCCAAGAGGCTTGTCAACAGGTAAGGCAGGCAACTGCTGTGGGCCCCAGGCCAGTAAGGGCCGTTTCAAAATTCCAGTAAAACTGCAAACTGCAAATTGAAATAGCTATTTCCACTGTTTAAATGAGAAAAACAGTGGGAAAATTCAATCTTCATAAGCCATGGATCATTGACATAAAGGTAGAAACATGAGAAGAGGTAACAGTTAGAGTCTCTAAAAAATGAAAAGCAATAAGAAAGTAAAAAGGAAAATAAAGAGAGGAAACAATAATAGTAAATAAATACCTTCATTATCTCATCATTTTGTCAAAAAAGTTTATATACTGTAAACATATCTCACTTTTTACTGAAGTCAAATGGCTTCGGGCACATCCACATATCCCCCATTTATCTTTTTAATCATATATAGATGTAATCTTTTTGTGGCCCTCATATGACTCCACACTGTTTATGGCCATGTTAGCAACATTTAAAGCCCAAAGCATGTGACGAGGTAACGTCGTCTGAATGTGCAGCTTTAGCTTCTGTATGCACCCATATTTTGCTCGCTATTATCCAGGAGATATTTACGTTAAAAAAACATATCCATTAAGAGGCTGAAACCCCACCTCACTGTCTGTGTTGTGATTACATAAATTAGCCACTACATTGACACGCTACAATGCTAATGGACAGAGACAAGAGCAGTGTGGACGCAGACAGATTGTGCTAGCTGTTATGATGGACTGGCTGCTGTAGAACACCTGTTGATGGACTGTTTGTTTACCGTCATCATTTACACTAAATGAGGCTTTAAAGTAAAAACAGGTGTGTTGTTAAAGATGTTATCCGGGCTTTATTGTGTTTACAGCCTAAAAGGCGTTCTTTCTCCGTGGAACATGGTCAGCACTCTAACTTTAGCATCTGCGCTAAAAGAAAATGTTAAGAAACCCAGAGAGTCTGCTGCATTCGTCTTTGTTTTCATTTCCAATTTTCATACGGTTGTTTTATTTGCTCCCTGTCCAGTTTCAAGAAAGTTGTTAGGCTACATTTCAGCTTTCTCAGATTACACTGATACGGTCATTATTACTGATACAGACTATATTCTCATGTTCTAATTTAAAGGCTAAACATTCACTTGTCCTTTGAACACAGAGAAAAGGGGAGTTTTAAAAGGAATATGTTTTTTTTTTTTTTAGAAGAGAGTATAAATGTTCAGTCATGACTAGCTGACTGACTTACAATCAGCTGCTCGCAAATGGACGGGTGAATTTCTGCCATGCCCAAAATGTTGGTGGGCTGGGTCCATACTCTTGCACAGTGAAACCAGAGCCATGTGCTGATTCCCCAACTTCAGGGCTTTTTTTTCTTCTCCTGATAGCGACGTGTGAAATGGCAGACAGAATCTGAAAGCACCGTGACGACACACTGGTGTTCTGTCGAGTTGGGTTGCTTTGTCCAAAAATATACGACCGTTGCACAAATCCATAGCAGAGGCTATCAATATCCCCTCTAATGCTCTATAATTAAGCCACTACTCTCTCCAAATATATATTGACAGGGTTTGGGGAGCCTGTTTACATTCGCTATTCCTCTCGTTTTAAAGGTCACATATGAAGCAAAATGCACTTAACAATGTTTTTTAAAACACCAATATGTCCCTAGCTTGTCTTCAAACCCCCCAATCATGAGAAAAGTCCATCCTCTCCGTCTTTTGCCTGCTCCACTTTTCAGAAAATGTGTGCTCAAACGTGCTGTTTGATTTTTCCCTTCATGACATCACAAAGGGCAGTAACCCCTCCCCCACGTGGATGACACTCCCACAGCGAGGTGTTTGTTCTGCCTCCTCACCGTTATTGTGTTTGTCTCCTAAAATCTTATTTTCCCCTTCCCAATAATGTTTTCCTTTTGCAGCTAATATTGTGCTTTCATGGTGCATTTCCCCGACTCTTATTTGCCTCACAGTTAGTTGTAATACTTTTCAGATAAAAGATACGTTACACATTGCCCCAGTTAATCTGGCCATGACCATGCATCCTCAGATAAAATACAAGCTATGAAATGTGTTAATATTCTAATAATATTTATATTCATCAGGACATAGAGAGGCTGTGAAGAGAAAGTGTGCAGGAATCAAACCTCCACGCTGCTATTCATCCAGAGTGAACTATAAGAGGCTCTTCACAAAGTCTCTTCGGAGAGTGTCTGAGTCATACAGGACTCACAGGAGGAAGACGTGTAAGTGCTAAAGGAGAGGGGAGGCCACTGGCATACCAATTAAAGATGAGGAGAGATTAACTGTAGCAGCGTAAAGTGGATGTCTTCATCTATGTGCTTTATGATGGTGTCCTGTCTTACAGTCAGCAAACCACTACCACTTCTTCTGTACTTAAAGAGAGAGTCAGTCACTTTTTACTAAAAAACTAAATATAGAATCGTGCAAAAGTAATGCCCCTGCATTATCACTTGTGACGGCCCTCCCGCCAGCAGGGCCTGCTACTGTGTTTTGCCCTTCTGCATTTGTGTTGATGGCCAGTCTGCAGTCCCAGGTGTAGGCTATTTAAGATCGGGCTGTCAACATCCCACTCTCTCGCCATCCATCATGAGAATCACACCACCACCATCACCACATCTTCTGACTTGCATCGTGTTTTTGTTGTATTGTTGTGGTCTCTTGGTGGTATTTTTGTAATGCACCTTACACTGTTTGGTTAAAACCATATGTTTCCTGTGGTTTGGTCAGGCCTCAAGAGCCGGGTCGTGACAGTCTCAATACATGTGTCTGCAGAGACCATGTCCTCTGCCTGGATTTTCACGTTTTTTGGGGTTGACTCTGAACGTTTCCGGGCAGGAATCTGGTGTGTTTCCCCCAGCCACTGACAGCATGCGGCTGAATTTAGGGATGGATACAACTCAGCGATTGGATACGATTCAAACCAGCAAATGTGACGGACGTGGACGTAGCGGCAAAGAAGAGAAAATAGAATCATAGCGAGGAGAAACGCAAAACGGACAAAGCTCGTTCCAAGACGAGGGCAAACGCAAAGGTTGTTTTTTTCTGCGGACCCGGAGTTTGCGTGCTTGCTGTTGGACAGGTAGGTCCCAAACATCAGTGGTTAGCTTGTGCTAGAGTGTGTTAGCTTGCAGTGTAGCTACAAGCAGTTTACATAAATGCTAACCTTGTAGTGAGTGTGCGCTTCTAGGGGGGTTGAGAACAATGCTACTGACTGTATTTTGCTGTATTTTGAGTCTTGCTTGTTATGCCCGTTGACTGTCACCATAGCCAATTTTAATCAAAAATATGTGAAACAAAAAGGTGTGCCTCTGTTGAGTTTCTTTCCTTAGTATAAATACTTATAAACACTTTTAAAGGACATGCTTCAAACTCAATGTGCAGCCATTTCAGCATCTTTTGTGGTTTCAGGCTGAAACAACCAATTTCAGAATCTCTCTTGATCTGACTGGTTGAAGTCTTCTTTTAAAAGCTGTTTACGTGGTCAACATAATGTCACCTGTAAGACCTCACTGCTACAACTTCGAGGAACATTCTGGTGAGGTGTTGTATCCATGCAGATGTCACTGGGATCGTCCACGACATCCACAATACTCGTAAATTTTCTCTTGTTCAATATTATCAAAGCAGCTTCCTTTCAGCGTCCTCTGACGCAGTTATGATGTCAATGGATGGTGGCTGAATGGGGGGGGGGGGGGGGGGGGGTTAGTTTGCTGAGATTAGTGCCCTGATTAGTGTCCAGAAAATAGAAATCAAGACACTGCTGCGGCGATGATTTTCTCCATGATTGTGTTCTTTGTGACACCAGCACAGAAGGAGGGCTGGTGAGACAGCAGGGGGCTCCTCAAAAATGAATCCAAACAAACAAAACATATTTTGTCAGTAACAACAAGGCAGCAGCTGACTACCCAATGTGTTTCTGTAAACACATAATGAACATTACTTATAGATATGCATGGCCAGCATTGTAATTACTCGATAAAACACGTGACTTAAACTACTTTAATAAATGGAAAAAGATCCCATGAATCCTGCTAATTTTGATTTTAGAGCATTAACAGGTTCTAACAATTGGGTTGGAAGCACTTCCACAACTCAAACTACTCAGCTTGGTTTCTGTGTTAATCACTACACACACGTAAAAGGATTTTTCCTCAACAAAAACATAAAAAGACAACTGGGGTGAGATGTAAAATGTGCAACAGAGTAATCCATGAATGTTTGAGACTGTTACCTGCTACATTGTCACTTCAGATCATCCAGACTTCTCGGAGACTTTTTTACTCGGGGACTGGCAGCAAAAAAAGTCAAAAGGATGAGCGGATTTGTGGGACAAATGTGGGAAGTGCAGAGCTATGTTAAGGGTTAAAATGGACCTCATTGCGTCTTAAATGGGCGATATCCCATCATATCATGTGATGCTGCTCTATTGCATTTTTCTAACATTAAATATAGTTTAATAATGATAGAGCCCATGGGGGATGTGGCCAATTTTATGGGGCGTCTGTTGAATCAATAAATAGACAATAATCAAAATCCAGTCCAAGACTTTTTTTCCCCCCGAGCTGGACTTTGTTGGCTAACTCTCACCTTTGGAAACAAGAATGCGTTAGACGTTTGACATCTGCTACCAGGTCGTTATCTGCACAAATATTGAACACTGAGTTAACAAACCATTAAAAGTCGGGTTGGTCATTTTCTCCAGATACACTTTTTAAGATTTGTGTTGAAATCGTCTTCAGTTCCTGACAGACATTAATAATTCATGTGCTCTGAATAAGAAAGGAAGAAAATCCATCATCTGCAACTGTAATCACGTAAAAACTTCGACTAATGTCTGCCACGAGATTATACCAATCTGATGAAGCAATCGTACCTCCCTGTCTCCTTGTTCGTTCTCTACCCGATGCATGCACGAGCCCACACTCAAGGTCCGCTTCTGGACCAATGGAGCTTGTGCATGTAAGTGAGGGGGGCGTGGCTTTAGGGGGAACACAGAGGGGAAGGGGTGGGTGCAGACGAAGCACTGAGGGAATGCTACTTTCAAAATCATGCTAGTTTCGGAAAATGACCAACCAACCCTGCCTTTAAATCAAAAACAGGACCAGGTAATAGCAACAAGGTTCAGTGACAAAGCAACTAAAGATCATACTGCATGATGTTCATTTTATAACACATGCACAAGACACCTAAAAATGTCCTAAAGTTTTTTTTAATTTTTAAGAAGGGCATTGGATAGAGTCAGAAATCAGGAAGAGATAGAGAGAGCGGGGAATGACGAGTGGGAAAGGAGCCACATGATTCAAACCCGGGCCTGAAGGACTACAGCTAGTGGGGTTACATGGGAATAACCACATTAACTGCTAGTCTACGGATTCCGATTACAAATTGCTGAAACTAAGACACCACATTCATCATTTCCTCCTCAGACTCTATACTTCCTCTGCGACAGGGAAAATCTCCCACTCTGTGAGACACGTGTGAGATTTGCCAGAAATGTTCAGGAGTGCATGTGTGAAAGCAGCTTTATTGTCCCATTTAAATGAAAAGACTTAGTGAACGAATAAAATGCTTTAGGCTGAGCTGCCGACCACTTCAACCTCTTAATCATGGAGGGAGCTGAACAAAAGCTTATCTTTCCCACCTTATCCACTCGCCTTGAGGGATTAGTTTTAGGTCGAAGATTACATTTCCATGTGGTCTGCGTATGGAGCCTGGTCTGCACTGAGAAGCCCTGGTATGTTAGTCTTGTATTTGCACTGTAAAGTAGCCTCAGCAGGGTCATCTGCCTCCATGATTCAGGCGTTCTGTTCAACAAGGACGTAAAGGGAAACACGATAGTATCTGAGTCACTTTAGCGTATGTGGATAATTACCTTTCTGCTGAACATGAAGTGTTTTCATTACGTTCAGGTTATGTAGCCTTTAAACGCCTCATATGGATGTCCATTACACTGCAGTTTAAAAAAAGGATTATTCACAGTGTTTTATCATTGTTTGGACGGTGTGACCACAGACAGAGTCATAGAGAATTACATCACCCCGTTCCCTGGGTTAAACTGACCCGCCCCTTAACAAGGACTCATTACTTCCCATCAATATGACCAGTGCTTGTAACTTTCCGTCAGTGTTGCATGATTCGTCATCGCAGAAGTGAAACCGCTCATCATGCTCTTCAAAAAACACCCCTCCGTGAAGGGTGCAGGTGGAACTTCCCAGTTTCTCAGAGTCTCCGCCGTCATTAATATGACAGGCAGCAGACAGCAGCCACCAGCTGTCCACTTGTCAGCTCCTTTACCTCCTTACCCGCCGGTGAGTCAGCCTCCCCTCTCACATCTTTTCATGTCTCCACTTGGGTGTAAAAAAAAGCACAGCAGCCACAGTTTGTGCATATTTAATCGTTATCAGTCACACAGTGTGAATCAGCCTGAACGCTGATCAGTGTAACTGTCACAAGAATTATCGGCATTGTCACTATCGTCATTACCATCACAATCAGCATCAGCATCAGTAGACAGCAGACACGACGATCGTCATTGAGTCAGGACGCTGAAGAATACAACATGATCGATCTGGATTTTCTGTAATCAAACTAATAAAGGTCTGATCCATTTCAGGAGAATGACAGGGTTGTCCTGGAGTGACATTTGTAACGTGTCCACTAAGGTCAGGCTGAAGGAAGTACCTTGCCTTTTTTTTTTTTTTTCTTACCCAACGTCTACATTTCTATGATGTTGATTTTCTCTTTTTACCCAATCGGCAACCTCTGTGTTGAAAAATAAAGCCAATGTAGAAGTGCAGAAACGTGCAGTTCCTTGAATGCCACTTGAGGCTGTCTCTGAAAAGAAAGAAAAAAACACTCCAGAGGTTCCTTTAACACCGATGTTAAATTGTCCATTTTTTACATCAGAATCAAACATGTTTATAGCCTGGTGCAATAAAAAACAAACAGCTGATTTCTTTATTTGTACACATATTATGTGGGGTACCATACTTGTACTGTATTGTTGATATTATACACTATTGTAATGTATAGTATCATATTGTAACATATCGTGTCTTACCGTATACCCTACAATGTTGTATCATGGCCTACCGTACCACATACCGTAAAATATGGTATTGCAACGAAGCGCACTATGTGGCAACATCCGGTGTTGAAAAAAGAAGCCAATGCAGAAGTGCAAAATCCTGCAGTTTGTTGAGTGTTAGCTTGAGGCTGGCTGCAGATGTACCAGAAGTCACATAAGAAAAAGCCTGTTGCAGAAATGACCATGTCTACAGCCTGGTTAAAAAAAGGAAATCGGTCTGATTAGCTCATGCCTCGATCGGAACGCTCTATACGGGGGATGCATTTTTTGATAACTCATCCATTTAGATTACATGAAGGATAAGGGTTATTCATAATACGGCGTGTAGCTGTTTGTCAGGAGGCTTAAAACCTGCCTCGGCTCGACTGAAAGTTAGGGTGAGGCAGCATTTCCAGCATGGTGACAGACTTCAGTGGGACTCCAAAGCCCCCTGAAGTAACAGACGGGTGACATCACCCAGGCTTCGTCCATTACTATTTACAGTCTATGACTAGATCATATTGTACAATATCGTATTGTATCGTACAACATCGCATCGTACGTGATCAATTTGCCTTCCAAATGATCACCAGCTTTTTGGTAAATCGTCATATGATAATTCAAAGGCAGAAAAAGGTCGCAAATCGAGGTTTATCCTCCAATATTATGCATGTGTGTTTTTTTTTGTTGTTATCTCACCACTAGCAGAGCGATACCAAACAATATTTCAGCGTCATTATCTTCTACCTGTATGGAAACATTTCAACAACAGTCTTTGAGTTGGATTCATTAATCTATTACTCTTGAAATTAAGCTGTTACTTTAAAAAAAAACAAAAAAAAACAAAGAGAGCAAGAGTGGAAAGGTGACACGAGTAAACATGTGAAAACAAGGTCACAACCGTTTTAACTAATTAGTAAAGAACCCTGCACTTCAGTTAAATATTGGTCTTCCTTGTTCTCGTAAAAGTTTTGTAATTACAGTCCACATACCCTCCTTATAAAGCAAACAACAGTTTCTTTGATCTCTGTGAAGTATATACAGTGTGTGTTTAAATTACAGAACAATTAGCCGCGTGCAAAGCCAATACGTTTGGGCAACAGAAAGGCTTTTAGTGATGTACTGAAAGTGCTGAATAAATATTTGAGTCTAAGAAGATGCTCGTTAATTCCACCGCCGTACTCGTTCCTCTAATGCATGTGTGCATAATCAATTGAATTAAATATATATATCCCCATTTCAAAACCCCAAACAGTCTCTAGAATATGTTCAGTGTTGTTCTCACTGTCACCAAGAAGTCATGAGGAAAAGAGCGTTGTGTTTGTCCGGCGTGTTAATCTGTCCATGACTGCAGCTTTAAAGGAGCAGTATGAAGTGGGCGTGAAGGAAACATGTTGAAGTGCTGGACTTCTCTGATGTCAATGCAGCAGCCAGTATGTCCTCCTTCTAACTTTAGACTCTGGTCCTAATGGTCTTTGTTTTGAACAGAGAAGGGAGCCGGTTTTAGGGCGACCCCCCCCCACATGGCTTTTTTGGACGCCCTGTCATGATTTGGTTTTGTATTTGAGTTTCCCTGTTTTATCCCAGTGTTGCTGGTTTTTCCCTTGTGTGTTTCCTAGTTTTGTCTTCAGTGTTTTCTGTTTTATTTTGTCATTTATTATCCTCGTGTGTCTCTGTGTTCTGGTGTGTTTTGTTTCATTCTTCAGTTCTGTGTGTCTTTAGTGTTTCATGATTTAGTTTTGTAGTTGTCCTCAGTGTTTCTTGTATTCCTGCCTCTGTGTGATCGCCCTCATTGTCCTCACCTGTGTCTTGTTAGTCTCACCTGTGTCTGATTCCCCTGTGTATTTTGTCTCTGTGTTTCTTCCCTTCCGGGTCAGTTCATTGTTGTGTGTTGTAAGTTGCTCGTGGTGTTTGTCGTATGTTGGAGTGTCAGTGTTTCTCAGTGCTTGTCCATTTTTGGATTTTCTCAGTTTGGACATTTTGATAGAGAGTTTTAGTTTTTGCCTTTTTGTTTAAATAAATAGTTTCATTAGTTTATTCTGCACTTGGGTCCACCTCCCTTGTTTTACACACCGAACCGTAACACGCCCCTCTGTTAGCCAGATATGAGACCAGTTATCACCGCAACTTAACAGGTGTAGTAGCGAGGGAGGCGGGCAAGCACACTGGTGGAAATGTGGCAAAACTAAGATAAATATTAGAGATGCTTTTGAAAACTGGAGAGAGGTTAGAAAGCAGAAAGGTTTACAGACCGTCGCAGAAGCTGGCTAAACACTGAAAGCTTCAGTTTCCACGACATGGATACCTGTGTGAGCGTCGACTATATAGAGGAGGGGGCGGGGAGGGGGGGTTGGACTGCAGTAGGCATTTTAAACTCTACATGTCAGAGTTACGTATATTTCTCAGTTGCAGCATCAATATGTGCGACTTTAACTCTGCTCCATTTTTCTGTTTCATGCCTGGGTGTGTTTTCAAGAAAACTCCGAGGGAACAATCAATCAAATCTGGCAACACACAGGGCTGCAAACGAGCCCGCTGTGAAGCACACTGTGTTTGACTGCATCTGTATTCTTCATCATGTTAACTGTCAGACAGCATCTCCAGCTCCATCCTGAAGCTCGGTGTACTCTCTACTCGACTGAGTGTGAGGTTCTGTGTAAGGGATCATGTGTAGTGAGCGGGATGTTTTCACAGAATGGAGCCCTGACAGGCGTCTTACTTAGGAAATGAATGCCTGCTTAAAAAGGAGCTCAACTAGCTTCTACTCACAACTAAGTGAACTCACTCTTGAGTTCAGTTCAGTTTGGTAGATTTCTCTTTTCTCTGCTGTTTTCATCCACTTCCTGCTTTTTCCCCACCATGAACAGACCAATGTCAAACAAACGTCCTTTCAGCGGGTTAATAAGATTACAGTTTAGTCCTCCAGATTTTGTGATAAAGAGCTGCATCCATAGACTGCTCTTCATAGTAACGGTTTGTTCTTCATACAATGGTCTGCAATCGAGTCATTCATTCTGACAAATTAGTGTAGTATGTAACACAGCGGTGTAGTCAGAATCAGAATCGGGGTTTATTGCCAAGTACATTTACACATACAAGGAATTTGACTTGGTGTATTGGTGCTAAACAATTAACAAGGAAATAACGCAGAACTAGCAACAACTTAAATAATACAGTATAAGAAGCTATTACAATATATAAAATAGAATTAAAAAATGTAAGTAGTAAGTAATGTAAATGTAGTAAGATAACAAAATCACAAAGTCAGCAATATTATTAATAGTCAGATACAACAATGCATTGTCCTGAGATTTACTTTTAACAGACACCAAGCTCTCCTGCTTTTATTGAGCAATGGTTTATGAAATGTTAAAATAATAATTCAAATTGAGAGCCAAAGACAATTTTCCACACGGGGGGGGGGGACAAATGATTCTGTTGTGCTCTGTTCTCCTTAAGAAGTTCGGGAAGCCGGCCTGTTCACTCATTTATTTAAAACGACTCGTTTTGTCAGAAGCACCTCATCAACAGAGCAGGAGAAAACCGGGTTCACAGAGAGCAAAGGGTTCATCTGCAGATGCAATCTCTGTTGATCTGTAATATAATATACCCTATAAAAAAGGAACATCGCATGTACATTTTATTAAAAGGTATTTCCCAGTAGTGTTGTGTTTCATCTTGTTTGTAAGTGCGAGGCTTCGCTGTGATTTTGAGAGACAGGAACGTTGGATCAGAGCGGGTCTGTCTGGCACCGAGAAGTGTCTGAATCATTGGAGCATGTCTGGGGGCCGGCACGTGCTGGAACACCTCACACACACACACACACACACACACACACACACACACACACACACACACACACACACACACACACACACACACACACACACACACACACACACACACACACAGGCAATCAAGCATTTTCTACTTTTTATAATCAAATCCCTGAAACAGCAGTCCCTCTAAGGTCTTCATTTTATTCCTTTTTTTTTTTAAAGGAGTGAGGCGCACAAAGAAAACGATCATCTTGGTTTGTTTTAAAGCAGAAAGTATTATAAATACATGAGACTTATATTTGAATTATGCAGTCTTCATTACTTTAACTGTGCTCCTTGGCAATAAAACGCAATGATGAAAAAAAAAAAAAAAAATCACAGTTTCTCTCTATAATGTAAAAAGTTTCTCAGCTCTGAGCTTCTTCTTCTTCTCCCATTATTAAAGCTGCTGTTTGGAGTTTTAAACAGGCGAGGTAACTGCATGTATTTACTTCTGATGCCTCTTTAATAGATCTTTAAAACAAACCGTAAACAGAGCTTCAGCAGGCACATCGACTATTCCTCTAAAGTTATTTTTAAAAAATCTCTTCACTGCTGTCAGATCAAGACAAAGTGAATTATCGCACACAGAACCAACGGCGTTCGTTTGGACTTTTCAAGCTACGTTAAAGAGAAGAGTCCAAAAACCTAAATATAGACTTCATCAAAAGTAAAGCCGCTCAAGCATCACGTATATGGGCCTCCTTACATGTGTGGTGGTGACTGTCCTCTGCCTGTATGTTGTTGTCTGGGTGGGGATTGGGTGGGTTTGTTTCCCCTAGCCATTGACAGCTTGCAGGTGATTTTAGGATAAAATTAAGCAACTGGACGCAATTCAAATCTGCAGATATGACGGACGCGTACATGGCAGATGGAGAGAGGATCAAGGTTGTTCCAAAACGAGGCTGAACCTTTGGTTGTCTTTCATTTGCAGCAGCACAGTTATCCTGTTTTTTTTTTTGTTTGAAAGCTTAGCTTGTGCTAGCTTGCTAAAATTATTGTCTTTTTCATTACAACTAATGTAATATTCTCAGGTAGCTTGCTGTGTAAGTACCAGCAGTACAACATACACAGGGTGCATTTGAATTGTCCCTCCTATCTCCTTTCACCTATCCTCTTTACCTTAACCCCGGGGAAAACGTCATGAGGTTAAGGAAAGATGTTAGGAGAATTCATAAAGGACTTAGGGAAAGGCGATCTCGTTGCTCTGACAATCTGACCACATTTTCCACTAGGCCACGTCATTAAATGCGATGGGCCGGCGGAGGTTAATGACGTGGGTCTGCTGTGGTGAAACTACAATGTTCAGAAAATGGACTACAAAAAACGCATCTAAAAAACTTTCCCCTGTGCCTTCTTACCGGTGAAATAATCCTAATCACCACAAGGTTGGGATTGAAATAAAAGAAATATAGACCACCAGGCTACAAGTAAGAAAAGTGAAACCATCAGCTTCCTGTCCACTCAGAAATCAACATCAACATAAATATGAAATGAATTGTTACATTTATGTAAGATATAACCTACACATAATGTTTTAAACATACAAATGTACAACTGCACAAAGCATTCTTAAGTGAATGAAATATGTTGAATAAAACATCATCTTGATAAAAATGTCTCTTATCTTTTTATCTCTTACATGATCTGTGTCACTTTACGGTCATCGTTAATGTTCCTGAACGGTCACTTTAAATGTTGCGGCCGCAAGGGATTGTGGGGCGGCATATCTCATCTCCTTTGGTAAAGGACGGTCCAGTGTATCCTAAAGGAGGTTATAAAGGAAGCATTGACCCACCTTTCCTTAACTTTTAGAGAATTCGAACGGCTCTTATCACGGCCGCCACTTAAACGCTTCCGGGGTTAAGGGAAAGTGGAGAGTGAAAGGAGATATGGAGGGACAATTCGAACGCACCCTCAGTTATTCCTGCAGTGGGCGTGCACTTCCTGTGGCAATTACCCCAGGAGAACGAGCCCACTTTGAATGTTGTGTTTAAAATCTTCACGGCTTCTGTCTCTGAATGTTCCGACCATGTCTGACAATAAAGTCAAATTAAATCAAAGTCAGAAGCGAGCAGGGTCACTAAGTGAGAAACAGTCCCAGAGCGAGTGCTGGAGAGTTTTGCATTAAGATGTCGAAAGAACAATCTGTCCGAGTGCGAGTACGAGGGGAGGCTTTTCTGCTGGCTTGATTGTAGATGAGAGGCCGCTGTGTGTGTGTGCACAGGTGAGCTGATGAGCTGTGAGTGGCCGGCAGGCTGAGAGGAAAATTACTGAGAGTAGGCAGGTGAGCAGAAAACCAGAACTGGGACCAAATAAGTATTGTAACAAGTAAATATTTATGAATGGGGGAAAAAAAATCAAGTTTCATTGTAATCATATCAAATTTATCAAACTCATATGAAGACTGATGAAGGAACCAAACAGTGACCTCTGTGAACCGTTACACCACTGGTTACTTCTCATATTGAGCTTGATAAATGTAGTGGTTTAGACATGGTGAATAATCACTAAATGATATAAATGTCAAGAAGAAAATAAATGATAATTGCTCCTGTAGGCATAAAGAACTGAACATTTCATGACTTTTAGTTCCTATAACAAATCAATAAACCAATAAAAAAAATAAACAAGAGCACTAACTCTGTCTTTTGCTTCTCTAATCAATCAGTGAAATAAACTGTACATCACCCATGGATGAGCAGCAGCCTCCATTGTAAACGTTGCAGATTTAAATTATAGCAACAACCCTTTAAAAAAAAAAATTAAAAAAAAGCATCTCCTGCCATCATCATGAGGCAGGAAATCAAAAAGTGTAATCATCAGTGGAGAACGGTGGAGAGAGGCGAGGATGAGGGAGACGTTTACACAAAGACACAGAGAGAGAGAGAGAGAGAGAGAGAAGAGACGAGGAAAGATTCATAGAGAGAGGAGAGAATCAGGGAGGTAAAGACAGAGAGGAGGGAGACGGAGAGATAAAGAAAGGGAGACACAAAAGAGAGATGGGGGGAGGTGCGGCAGACTATAGGCTAAAACCCACTGCGGTGTTTAATTGCTGTAAAATAGTCAGTAAAGCTTCTCTTCACCACCTACTCTTAGTGTTGTTAATATGCTGTTAGCCTCTTCTTCTCCTCCTCCTCCTCCTCTATCTCAACGCCAGTCCCCTGACAAGCACACACACACACACACACACACACACACACACACACACACACACACTCGCACACGCACACACTCTCATATCAACCTACCTACATGCATCCACATATGCACACACTTAAAGGCGTATGTGTGCGTTGATGAAAAGTCAAAGGGGTCATATTCAATTGCTCAGGTTTTTAGCGTTCCCCCCACACACACACACACACACACACACACACACACACACACACACACACTCTATATATGGTATATGTGTGTTCACCCAGCGTTAAGTAGCTGGGGCTTTGAGGAGCCCTGACAAGTTTTGGGTGTTCAGTGAGGAGACTGAGAGCAGCTGCTTGTTGTCTGCATCTACGTAAAGTCTCCTTTATGTGCCCTTAACTCTCTCTCTCCACACACACACACACACACACACACACACACACATACACACACACACACTTTCATAGATGGATGCACATTTACACACATACACATACACTCTGTTCTTTTCTCGCTGTCTCCTCAGGTTGCCTCTTCTCCCTCCCTCCCTCCCTCCCTCCCGCCATCGCTCGCTTGCTCCCACTCCCCTGCATGTTAACTGAGCCACTGGGTGCTGAAGGCTTTAATCAAGGCAGCACAATGAGCACCGGGGCTCTGCCGTGGAGGATCGCTTTCCATCAGCGCCTGCATCGGCTCTGTGCTCATCTGTCTGACTACTACGGTCGCAGCCGTCTGAGTCGCTTGCTGAATTTTCTGCCTCGTTTTTTTTTATCTTCCATCTCTTGCATCTGGATACAACATGGATCATCTGGCATGAAACATGAAGGTGTTGTGTACAAGAAATCAGATGTCCAGATATACCTGGAACGTCAACATTGATAACCTAAAGATGCATAAACTATATTATTTACTAAATTACATTTAGTAAAGGACTTGTTACAGACCTTAAAATCAATATATCTAAAATTATCCAACTTTATACAGGATTATGGATCTGTCACATATCCATGTTTACTCAAAGAATACAGGGAGATGATGATGATATGACATTGCCTGCATATGACATTGGATCACTAGGAATATCAGATTGGTAAATCACAAAGATCACAGATCTGGCAATCACAAGGTTTTCTGACTGCTCCCTCCAGTGAAAGATACCAAAATATGTGATAATAATCACACTCAGTGATCTGCAACACTGACTTTGACAGGATGTTATCTGAACAAATCGTGGATATATTTAAGAGGAGAAAAAAAAAGTCATTTACTGACTTGTCAGAGATGCTGACATAACAAAGTCGGTTTGTAGTCTTATCCACCGTAATGCAACATGAGTAAAGTCTCCTATAATGTTGCCGGCCTGTGTACCTATCGCTCAACAGCATCACAGATGCACATCAAAGATGCACTGTATTAATGAAAAGAGCTGAAAAAAACTTCATGGAAATTATTTTGGATGTTGGTTGAAAATGTAGCAGTTGGGTTTCTGTATTGGTTATTTTTTCAAGGTCTGATTTTATCCGTTGACAGAGACATCTACGGTGGCCAACACAGGCAGCAGACGTGTAACAGCATGCAGCAAATTCAGAATAGTCAAATTGACTACATTTACATAAAACGTGCTTCAATTTATCCCCAAAACACAACTGCTGGTGAACCAGGGGACCAGACGGGAGAAGGAGACCTGTTCCAGTAGTGTCTCCCCCCTTGCAGACCCTGTAACTAAACCCTCCCGACATAAGGGCATAGAGCTCACACTGACTTAGCAGAGCTATCAGTCAATCAGACACCGCCTTTCAAAGCTGTTGCGGGTAGAGGTTGCTCGTGTCGGGCCACTGTAGATATCTCACAAAAAAATAAAAAATAAAGATCGAGTGTGTAATCTAGCTGATAGTTCAGGTACCTTTGAAAAGACAAATGCATCAACACCTTACACATCGCTTTTTTTCTTGGGCAGCAGGGACAACAATGGCAGAAAGCTTTGAAGACAAGCTGATCAATCAAGTCTGCAATTCTCCACATCTGCACAATGTGTCTTTGCCATAAACATGCCAGTCAAACTAACTGGTGACAGTACAGTTTGATCTTAGAAGTTGACGTGGAAACCTGCAAAACTAAATGGAAACAAAGTCTGGGACTGTAACGGACTGGAAATCATTGGAGAAGCAGAGTAACGACGATGCAGATGATGTGCTCTGGACACAGACCCTCAGTAATCTGAGCTGATCTGATGTTGCTATTTATTATTAATGATTATATTATGTTAGTTATAATCTGGGATCCTAATAATACTGTCCTGTCTGTAGTTTACATCCTGCACATCTGACGGTTGCACACAGCCTCTGTTTTCTGGTGTGCCCTCTAGAGGTATCAGGCCCAGTTCAAGAACAAAATGAGTTAGGGTGCATCTAAATATGGAATAGTTATTATGTGTCCCACATGTTGTCAGACTGGTCATGTGCACCTATCATGACCATCAGATCATGGATGAAGTGAACACATTCCACTAGCCACAGTTTTCATTTGAAAGCCTTTATTATTTAATGTAAAAAAAAAAAAAAAAAAACTATTAATTTTTGCATCCATTCATTGGAGGGTGCAGAGATTTAAAATGAGGGTGCAAAAGCATGCGTTGCACCCTCATTTTAAATCTCTTAGAACCGGGGCCTGGTATCCTCCAGTATCAAGTGCAGTGCATACAACTCATGCTCGTAACGCTGCTGGTTGTGTTCACAAACACTTGTGATTCAAGACATTGATTCAAGACAACATGATGTAAATGAACAACAATTCAAGTATTTTAATACTTTTTTTCTCTTTTACTTTTTTTTTTTACCCTTTTTTCCCACCATATTTTTGCTATAGATTATTAAGTCAGAAGTTTCCATCGTCCATTCGTTTTTCAGGCACAGGCTTTTATTAAATCTATATTTTAACACTCCAGGATGAATCCATTCAGAATTAGACGTTTTAGATAAATTAGATCCTTTTCATCCAGAAACAGCTGTTACTTATATACAGTATGCAGCCCTCTTCAAAGCCACAGGACTCCACTGACAAAAATAGCGATTTAACCTTACACATCCTGGTATCTGTAAAAGCTATTATAATTTGTTTTAATACTTTTTAATTAACAAATACATGGGGAATTAGGGTCCAGGTTATAAAATACCAGAATTTCTCTGTATTCCAGTATAAAAAGGTTGCTTTTGTTACATCATCCATTTTTGAACCCATTAACTGGGTTTGTAATGTTAGTCCTGCTTTTAAAATAGCAACGAAAGCTATTTATAGAGATCTTCACAGCCGCTCCCTTCTTTGGGAGCAGAGCAACTGTCATTTATTTCATTTCACTGATTTATTTTTCTCACTTCTTCAGCTTAACCCTGCCTCCTAAAAACCTTGTGCATTAATTTGCAACAGCAAATCAACATGAAATAATTTTGGGGTTTTTTTCAAGACAAAATCTCATTTGGCAGTGTCAAAAAAATCCTGCTGCTGTCTTCACCAACCGGCCTCTTTACATTTTATTGATCCTGTATTCGATCACGCCTATAAACCCCTCTATTTCAGCCCTGCTCAGAACAGACTGTTTCTGTGTCTGTAGCTTTAAATGAAAGTGAGCTGGGTTCGGCCACATTGGGTGTACTCGGTGCTTTCTCGCTCCATGCTCTATTGTTTACGGTGAGAAGGCAGACTTTAGAGGGCAGAACAAACACCTAGCTGTGGGAGTGTCACCCACCTGGGGGAGGGGCTACTGCCCTTTGTGATGTCATGAAGGTAAAATCTCCAAACGGCCGGTTTGAGCACACATTTTCTGAAAAGTGGCGCAGGCAAAAGGCAGAGAGGATGGACTTTTCTCATCATTGAGAGGTTAGTTGACCGGCTATGGACACATATTAGTGTTAGAAAACCATGGTAAAGTGCATTTTGCATAAATGTAGATGTATTAAATGTAGATTAAAAGACCGTAATACAGACTCATCACAGACAGGGACATCAGCGTTCATCTTCCAGCAGCAGTAAGTAGTGGATCACTGAAGCCTGTCGTCCTCTGAAGGTCTGTGGATTATCAGTGAAATATAAGAACTGCAGACTCCAATCCCTTTTTTTCCCATGAATAAACAGACAAATGATCGAGGTAATTTCCTCACAGATCCCCGTTATGAAAAGCCTGTCTCCTCACCACTTTGTGCTATCATAAACTGGCAGGTCATATCTCCCGATCGAGTCATTCACAGCATGTGGAGACGTTGTTTATGCATTGTAATGTGGCAAGCTCACTTCAAAACTGTCAATTTAGAAGCTAGTGAACATCTATGCCAGCTGGAAAAAGAGGCTCGTTCTGTTGCACAAGGTAAGCCGATCGTTATCTTTTATTCTGAGGCGGTGACGGCTGGATGAACATACACGTATGTGCTCAAGTTTGGATGTTGCTGAACATGTTTGTCAAATTGACCAAAGTGCAAATGTCGAGCCTAAATTTGAGTGGTTCTGTGTTTTTCATCGATAATGTCAGGTAATAGGCACCTCCGTATGCGCAGTGACGAGCACAATGAGCTGTAGGGACTTCTGTCATTTTACCTGAGCAGCAGGGGTGAATCCAGGGCGTAGCCTGGGCCCCACTTCAAGTCTGATGTGCCACCCCAAAATCCTAGATCAAGTATTTGGGCAGGCTGCCAGTAGCTTTCATTGCATTTCATTTTGGTACATTTAGAAGATTCTCAAATTTGAAGAAGTAAATAAAATTGTGATCAATCCTGAATAATCATAGCCTCTACTGTTATTTATCTCAATCGCATTTTGAAATGGATTGTCAGAACTATAATCAACAAATTTTGGATATTATAACAATTTATGAAACACTTTGTCACCCTCAGAATTTGAAATTCATTTTGTTTAATTTCAGAATTAATTAAATCTTCTGTCCTTTAGACCTGGGGTTCCTAACTTTTTCTCTTAGTGCCTCCCTTATTTATATTTTTTTTAATTGCTGAGCTCCCCCACCAAAAAAAAAACATGCATACATGCTGTCAAAAAGGCACAAACATTAAATTGTTTTCATTGATTAATTGGGCCCTAATTGGTTAACTGCACATTTGTGAAGGCATCATTAATGCTGAACCATAGAAACAGACTTTGGAGCAACATACGCTGCAAAAAAAGAAAATCGTCTTTTTCAGAGAGCGCATTGCTTACTTCAGCATATTCTGGACGTGTTACAACAGCATGGCTCCTTAGTAAAAGAGCCAAGGTTTCTAAAGTGGCCCTCAAGCAGCCCGACGTAAAATTGAAAAAAAAGTTTTAGGGTAAAATAAGACAAAGGAGACCCTGAACTGTTGAACAGCTGAAATCGTACATGAAGCAAGCAAAATCACAGACAATGGTTTCTTCAATCCCAAAACGCGTACAGAGTGCGGCTAAAAGAAGAGGTGGTGCAACAGAGCGGTAAACATTACAATGTTCCAACTGGTTTGAAACGTGTTGCTTCTATCACATTCAAAACGGGGGATGTAATTTTCCTAAAACAATGAATTTCAAGCTGTTTTAAATATGGGGTTTCAATGTTTTACCAATCATCTCATTCTGTTTGTGTTGACATTTGACATCGTGTCCCAGCTGTAAAGTATATGCGATTGTAAGCTGAGGAGAAACAACAACTGTGAGCTGAAAGGCAAATGCAGCCTCATGATATTCACACTGAAGGTATCTGAGCATATGGAAGGAGGAGGTAACATTGTACGGTACATCAAAAACCACTGTTCATCCTGCATAATGTGAGTTATGTGTGTTGATCTTATGTGCAGGTTTTCACTTCTGTTATTTCTCCTCCAGTTGTTTTCTTACTAACTTCTACATCACGCTGTTATCATTCAGAGTTTTTCTGAGTGGTCCCCGTGTGGAGGCTGGGCTATCGTTTGGAAAGGGAGGGGTTCACATGGTTTTTTTTTAAAACACATTACAATTTAGATTTTCGCTATACGAATATTCAGATTGTTTCATATCATACGAACACTGTGACTTCAAAAATGTGACCTAAAAACCTAAAACCTCTTAGAATGCAAAAGGTAGGTCACAAGAATTTTAAAAGTAGTCGCTATCATAAAATGTTGCATGCAGTGAATGCACTTCTCTTTACATTTAGTGTATGTTAGTGCTGAAAAAGAAGACATTCAATAGACTCAGTGTGCAGGTTTGATATGCTATGAGACCTGGTTATGCACCTCTAAATAAATGTCCACTGCACACTGCACTCAGACGCTGTTTAACATTCGCTTTGACAGAATAAATAAGAGCCGGGAAATTTCCACTGATGAATTAAAATGCATTGGCTGACTCTGCGTGATGTGTCCTGGAAAGAGTGAATAATCCTCACGTTATTGTGCACTTGTGACACCTCATCATAACCTAAACCACATTGCTTTTGTTATATCCATCATCCTCCAACCCCTGTTCCTCACATCCTCCCCCTTCACTTACCCATCATCCCCCCCCCTCCCCGGCTCCCCCTCTCTCTCTGCAGCCTTCAATCACTCTCTCCTCATCTGCCTCTGTAACAAAAACAAGCCTTCCTCCTTAACAGCGAGCCATTTCAGATTTAACTCCCAGCCTTTAGTAGACCTCTCCAGGGAGAAGCCTCTTATTGTGTAACAGGCTGTCTGCCCGTCACAGCGCTGTGTGTAGGTGTAAAACGCCGCCGTGCAGGCCCGCTTGCATATAAATGAACAGTTCACCGCATAAAAAAAAAAAAAAATTGCACAGCACATTACCTGTTTGAATTCTGAGAGTCAGACAAGATTAATGAAGGATGGAAAGGTGAGTTTAGGTTTTTGTAACTTTCCCTTAATGGACGGTAGGCTGGGAGGGACAAATTAAAATGTTTTATATCACCGATTAATAAATGTAAATAAGTACATCTCAATCATCTCTAGAGGTATCTTGCCATGCAGATGATGTATATGTATTTTTTTCTAAATGTTCAGACATCTGACTCTCATATTTTGGCCTCATTCTCAGCACAATGGATGTGGTTGGAAGTATTTTTGTGCAAGTAAAAAAGGCAGCAGTTAAACTTGAGCAATTTGGGGTTAAATGTCTTGCCCAAGGACACAGTGGACATGTTGCTGCAGGAGCTGGGGATCGAACCCTCGACCTTCCAAGTTGAGAGACGACGACTCTACTAACTGAGACACAGTTGCCCCTATATAGTGATGTAGTGATATTTAATATAATAAAGTTTATTCATAAAGCACTTATCAAAACCAGCCGTCACAAAGTGCTTTACAGAGAAAAGAAAAATCCCAACCGTCAAATACACAACGATAAAATCCTGTTTAAAACAACAGTGCAGCAATCATCCAGAATCATTAACAGAGAAAGGAGAAACAAACTGAGACAAAGATTGGCTAAAGTTAAAGGCTTTATATGTGATTTTTTTGATCCAGCAGATGTCGCCCTTGAGCACCAGCATGAAACCAAAACAACTTGCGGTGCATTGTTGTGTTAGCATGCTAATGCTAGCGATCTTTATTATGCTCGTATCTTCACACTGCATGTAAATTTACCTGAAATGAGCGTGATCTAGAAACACAGTTAATCAGTGAGTACAGTATGTTATTCTTCTTTTCTCTAGTCCCTCAATTAAACAACTTTTATTCGCGAGGGGAGGAGTCAGCCGGCCGTCCGGGCGATGTAAACAAACTGAAGATAGGACTCTGAAAACTCTGAAAGCATCACAGACAGTGGGACTCGGGTGTTACACCCATTGTAGACAGTCATGACTCACAGAGTTATTTTCAGAGGATATATTTGATTTATATTACATTTAAGTGTGAAAAATCACATATAAAGACTTTAACAGTAAAACAAATAAAACATCATGGATGAAACAAGGATTATAAGAAGGCCTTACGATAAAAATGTGTTTTTAAAAGTGATTTAAAAGAAGATACTGATGTAGCTGAGATTTCACTTAGAGATTGGGGAGGTTTTGCAACATCATGGTTTCGCTTGTATCCGTAAAATTCTAAACAAAGTGCACACTCACACCGACATCAGTGTTTAGTCTGGAGTTTAAAATGAGCCTAAATAACATGCGATGAACGGCCCGGTGTACATCAATTTTTATAGCCATGCCTCCGTGCCGGCACTCTGACTATCCCTCTTATATATGTAAAGCACATGGGACAGCCCTATATACAAGAACTAATCTTCTTCTTTCTTTTCCGCCTCAATAACGGTCCGCTTGTTTGATAAGACAGATCGTAATCATCATCGTGTCTCTGGACGGGCGGCGTGTGGAGGCTCCGAGGATACGCAGCAAGCCTCATTTTATAAAATAGGCCCCATGTCAGACACACTGACGCCTCCTGTAGGCTCATCAGTCTGTCCGTCAGTATAGACGCTCCACATTATTACATCCTCGCTGTATGTGCTGGAGCTTTCACGTCTTCTTTTGTGCTTGTGTGAGCTTGTTTGATGTCTAATCCTGCGAGGTGTGTCCCCGCCTTTCAACCGCTATATCAGGTTTACACTCTGTAATGACCCCCAGAGCAGCACTCCCTTCTCCTTGTTAAAGCACCAGCACCACTTCCAACATATTGGCCCCGTTTCCTGCCTCATGTTATGGTCACTGTAACAGCTCTAAATGTGATTGAGACGCTATTAGGACGGGTTAAGTTTTCCCAGGGGGAGAGGGGGAAAAAAAACTTGACATTAACGGTCTACTTAGAGGGAAGGATGGATTTTTCTTTGGCTCCATTAAAGCCTTTGGAAAATTAGCTTAAACTAGTAAATATACATACATGATGAGAAAGCAGTAAAGCGAGAAGAGTGTCAATAAGCATCTGATAGAAAATAATTGTTCATAACTAAGGCCAGGCCTAAACTGAGTCGCACGACTGATTTTGAAGTCGAGCCGAATAACAACGATGGTGCGTCTTGTGGCGAGGTAAATGGACTTGAGCTTGTATAGCATTTTAGAGTCTTCTGACTACTGACTGCAGGTCAAACTTACCCACTCCCGCCTCGGCCTTCTGGTAGAGAGGCGACCGACCACATCAGTTGGCAGTGTGCAGTCCTGGGGGGGGGAGGGGGGGGGGGCACATCATGGCCCGATCAGCTGCTCCCAACCTGTCAGATGAATTTCTGTCACGATTGAAATTTTGGTCATACGACTTTCTCAATGAGAGCAGAGCCCCGAGACGATTACCCAACATCATGGCTTTTTCCAGTCGTTATGGAAAACAAACAAGTTCAGATTGAAAAAAAAAAAAAAAAAACCCATTGCGTTAACTTGAGCAAAATGTTTCTGGCTTTTTAAGGAACATTACCGCCACAGAACACGGACTGACACTGACAGCTCACAGTGATCTTGATACTAAGGTAAGAGAGCGTTAACTATAATTGGCTATTAACGCTGACATCTGCTTTTATGATGATGATGAATTTCTTGCCCTTCACTTTGCAAACAGCAGCATTTATTGACCCAGCCACATCGAAACGCATCAAACTACTTCTATAGGCTTTTGTTCTGGCTGTGGTGCAAGGGGAAGAATTCTAACTCAGACGTGAAGTTCCGGCGAGGCCTTTGCCGTTTTCTTTATAATGTTGCAGTAGCTGTATAAACTCAGAGTTTATCTCACTATCTCTGTTATTCTGCGGTTGCATGGTGATGAGAACATGAACATGAGTCGTCTTGAAGAGATAGAAACGCTCATGCTGAAGTGCCACAGTGTTCAGTGGCTCTTTTTGCCCTCCAGGCCTCCCCCGGCACTCACAAGACTAAAAGCTATGAACTCAAACTTTTATATCCGCAAAGGAAGATATTGTGGGGGGGGGGGTTTGTATTGAGACAACTTTCTGATGCTCCATGTGACGTACAGAAGGTCTTCTATTGCATAGTGAGAAGACGGCGTTGGTTTTTGTGTTTCCGTCTTCTTCGGGGCTCAGAACAATCAGTCCAACATGTCGGTGTGGAAGAAGAAGAGCCACCCTCTCCCGTCTCTTCTTTTGTTCGTTGTCATTGTGATGCAGGATGTGCACGGCTTCACTCAAGTGCCGCGAGACCCCCCAAATGAAACTGAGACGACTCACAACCAAATAAATACTCCTCTGAGGGTTTTTTTTTTTTTTTTTTTTTTTTTTTACAAAAGCGTGAAAATAGGCTACGTTCCTCGCCCCGGACCTCAAACAAAACCTAACAATGCAATCAAAACAGCATCGCTCTCTTCAAAAGCCAGCTGGTATAAAACGCCTCATTGCCTCCACGCCTGTGAGTCCTGTCTAAATATGTGCGGCTTTTTCCCTTCCATCTCATCTGATGTCCCCTCTTTCGCACACATTTTACTCACAGTTTGCATTCAGAGATCAAGTCGGAAAGATAAACAGAATTTTTTTGGCTCCTGGTCAAAGCTCTGGGGCTGAGTGGAGCTGCAGCAACGCTGGTGCTGCCGCTTGGCCATTGCCACTGCTGTGCCCGTGATTTGTCGCCATTTCGCAGCAGCCGGGGCAGCTATTTGGGTGAAATGATGGGGCTATTGATTGCAAAAAGAGAGCAGTTTTACTGAGAGCAGCAGAGCAGGACCAGAGAGAGGCAGGGAGGAGAGTACTCCCACTTTATTAGCTTATAGAGTGTTAGCTATACGCCTCCTCCTCCTCCTCATCTGGAGTCTACTCATCCTTTCTCTCCTTTTTTTTTTCTTTCTACTCGCCATCTTTCCTTCCAATCGTCTGTCGCCACACCTATTTGTTCCCAAACTTACATCAAGTTTCACAGCAGCATTGTTCCTCCTGCCTTCATTTGCTAAATTATCTTCTTCTTTCTTTTGTTCCTTGAAAAGCCATTATGATTCATTTGAGCCTGGGGACGTCAGCTGTGTTTGTCTCATTTCTCCCTCCCTCTGTTGCTCTCACCTCTTCCTCCTTTTCTTCTTCTTCTTCTCTTTTTTTCTCTCCTCAAATCTCCGGTCTTTCACTTCAAACTTTAGAGCTATTATCTGTGAATCATTTGTAAAAAGGTTATCTTATTACATGCAGCCTTTTTTTTCTGTCTTTTGTAAAGGAGCACACTTTTTTTTTGTGTCCTGCCTCAGGGTAGCCTGCAGTCGCGGAGAGACTCGTTGACGGAGACTCTCACGCTGAGCCAAACTGCCGAGCTTATTGCTCTCATGTTTTTTTCGGGAAAGTGCTCGAGCCCCAATCGCAGTGTGCGGTGTTTTCTGCCATGCGCCGGAGGACTGCTTAGGGCAGCAGGGGAGCAGACAGACAGACTTCCTCTGTCAGTGTCAGATGCCGAAAACCCAATTGTCTGTATCCTCCCAGATATTGCATAACATGCACTGAGAGAGCTGGAGCAGCCGCAGTAATTAGCCCATTAACCCTAATGTGTCTAAATCATCTGGACAGGGAAATGGCTTACTGTGGCGCACCACTTTACTATGCCTGCTTCAACCTGAAAACCCACATTATGACAGACGTAAAGCCTTGATTGCTGCGCGTCGATTGAGATTTGTTCCTCTGCGTTCACCAGTCGAATTAGCTGACTATTAGGAGATACATTTACAAAAAAAACGAACAGATTATTCATTTAATAACTGATAAACCAGCTAAAGGATTCGAGTATAAATGTAAAATCACTTAACAATCAGGCCTTTCTCGCTCCAGGATCATAATGTCATATAAAAGAATGCAATGTAACTTGTTTATAACTGACGATTAGGACAGTATAAGACGCCCTGAACAACTGTCCTGCTCGTTTGGCATGTTCGGAGACAGCCGCCATGCTGGAAAAAGCTGTCCCAGCCTAACTTTCAGTCGACCTAACGACAGGCTCAGAGCTGGAGATGAGGCGGGTTTTAATCCTGTTGACGAACCGTGGCATCGCGCCCACCCTGTCAATCATGTCAGCTACGCGCATAACTATAGATAACAAGTAGTAAATATTGTTTTTTTGTTCCAGCCTGTAAACATGTGCATTTCTGTTGTAAAAACAGACTTCTTTCAATCAATCAATCAATCAATCAATCAATCAATCAATCAATCAATCAATTTTTATTTGTATAGCGTCAACTCATAACAAGTGTTATCTCGAGACACTTTACAAGAAGCAGGTAAAAAGACCTTACTCATTGTTATGTTACATAAAGCAGGTAAAAGACCTTACTCATTGCTATGTTACAAAGATCCGGCCTATCCATCATGAGCACTTTAGCAAAGCAGCAAAAGTTACAGTGGTAAGAAAAAACTGCCTTATTAAAAGGCAGAAATCTTCGGCCGGATCCCCGGCTCATGACGAAACAGCCTTCACAGGCCTAGACTGCAGCGGAAAGGGATAGGAGGAGAGATGGGATAAGAATGAATGTGGTGTGTCTGTGACTTCTGCTGCTTCTGTACATAAAATCTGGAATATAAATCGCACCAGGAGGAGGCACCCTGCTTTTAAAGGTCTCTCAGAGAGAAAAAAAAAAAGTTTAAACTGTCTTCCTGCGTGATGATTCCATTGTCTGCAACGTGCAGTTTCTGTGCAGCTGCGTCGCTCTTTTAGTTCAGTCTGTTTTCACAATGTGGAGTTTGCACTCCTACCAGCCACAGCACCGGTAGTCGAGCTCTCAGCCTGCCGCAGGGAAAGTTGTGAAGTACAGACCCCTTGCGAGCTCTCTGCTAATATAAGACTCCTTTAATCAAAAGAACACTCCACAAGGTTTATTTACGGAACAATGGACCCCCCGTTTTCTGTAAATGCATGATTATGACCTTGTGAGGGAGAAAAGATGTGGAAAAAGTCACACAGCCAGCCTGGTCTGTTTCTCCAATAGAGAAAAATACGTTCAATACTTTCATAAGCCATGAAGCCCAATTTTGAGCTTGTTCTCGCTTTTCATGATATCAATCTTTATCAACCTTTATTAGACTGTACTCTTTGTTATGTTACAAAGACCCGTAATCCATCATGAGCACTTTAGCAAAGGAGCAAAAGTTACAAGTGGCAAGATAAAAACTTCCTCTTTTCGAAGTTGTAAATCAATCAATGTCAATCAGTGTACTTCTATTGATGAAAGACACGACAGAAAACTCAAAGTACCCCTCTTTTAAAACATATTTCCACACTTCAGAATAGATGCTCTGGATTTTAGACTGTGATGGCCATAAGCCTTTAATTGTAATAACATAATAAAGTACTGAAATACTTAATTAGATATTGACGAAAGATCCAACTTCAGCGTGTGTTTCTGCTGAGATAAAACCCTTAACCTGCTTCTCAGTGGATGCTCACTCTGATCTCTCACTCCGATGCGTCTCCTCCTCCAGGAGCCTGCGAGCCGTTATCAGAGTTATCGGCTGAAAAGAACAATGAGGTTATTCCCCCCGCACAGAACAGACAAATCGACGAGCTTTGGCCTGAAATAGATGAATATGACAACTGAAGGAGTAATCTATCCGAATAAAGCCTATTAGTTGAGTGATATAATCAACTTTGAATTGCATATCGATCGGCACATCAACAATGATCAAGGTGTGTCTACTGTAGCAGAAAAGAGATGATAGTGAAACCTATTTTCCTTTAAGTATTATTGCTCTAGAAGCCCCCTCCACCCTTCTTATGTTACACACACACACACATTTCACCCCTCCAGTAATGTATCCATTTCCTCCCCCGCCCTCCCCTGCTCCTCTTAGTCGGGGTGTGTCCATCCATCTCCGTGTCTGGCCGGGCTCTCGGAGAGTAGCGGGGGCTTCCCATCGCAGTCAGCGGCGGAGCTGTCCAGCCAGCACTCTCCCTCATTACCCCCATGCTTCTTCTTCCTGAAAATGCACTTTTAAAGCACCTTAATTGCATTGGGGAGATAACCCCGTGGGCGCGAGACAGGAAGCCTTGGCCATATAGAGCTTTAAGGGTGGAGTGAGTGTGTGTGTGTGTGTGTGTGTGTGTGTGTGTGTGTGTGTGTGTGTGTGTGTGTGTGTGTGTGTGTGTGTGTGTCGGGGGGTGGAGGGCTGAGGCTCTTTGAGTCAAATCAATGGCCCATCCAGAGGCTAATGCAGCTCTGGGCAACTCCTCAGGAAGCATTAAGACTATTAGTGCAGGCCTGGCTGGAACACACACACACCACCACACACACTTAAACACACACACACACACACACACACACACACTGAAACAGCACACATGCACTTTATCTATCTGTGATGCATTTACATTATTTGTAGATGCAGAGGAGCTGAAACGATATGGATGTTGATCCTAACGTGTTCATGCTCGTTCTCTTGTTTATTGCCGTTTGTGTGTTCATGTATGTGTGCACTTGCACGTGTGTGTGTGTGTGTGTGTGTGTGTGTGTGTGTGTGTGTGTGTGTGTGTGTGAGTAGACTTGTTGGCGAGACAGTGACACACAGACGAGGCAATGAGGCCAAAGCTCAGAGCACACCAGACTGAACCTACATCTGCAGGGTCAACACTCACAGCAGGGAGTGGGCTGCAGTCGTGTATTGTGTGCAAATGTGTGTGTGTGTGTGTGTGTGTGTGTGTGTGTGTGTGTGTGTGTGTGTACGTCTGTGTGAGTAGACATTCTATTTAAGTGTATCTTCATGTTTGTACAATGCCCACATATTTGTGTTTTTGTCTCTCTGCTTGTGTAAGGTGTCTGCCTGCACAGAATAAAAGAAACAAGAGTAAGTGTGAATGTTTGTTTCTCCTTTTTCAATGTGTTTGTGTGTTCGCAGCGTTGGGGAAGCTACTTGTACAAGGTAGTGAGCTAAGCTAATAGTTCCTTCATTTCAAATTAAGCTTCACTACACTTACTTTAGGTGCAGCAATTGCAGCACTAATGATACATTTTGAATGTCAACGTCATAAAGGACGTCTCTCTTTTCATTCATTTGCTTCCAGAATCAAGACACTGGGAAAGATTGCTTTACATTGCACATCAAATTTGAAGCATGAGATTACAAATGCGATTCATTAAAATTTTGGAAAAACTTTTTTTTATCTTTTGATAGCCCTCTTATCAACTTTGTGAGCCCGCATTATAATAAACGTGGTTTCCACCTTGAAAGCATCTGCTTTTGAAATTTGAAATGCGACAACACGCAAGAGCAACAAACCAAGTTGGACTGTACAGAGTGGGATGACTCAGTCCGGTTGATCAGAACCCATCAACCGGAAGGTTCGAGGGTTCGATCCCCAGCTCCTGCAGCAACATGTCCGACGTTACCTTGGGCAAGACACTGAACCCCAAGTTGCTCCTGCTGCTTCGTCAGCGGTGTGTGAATGGGATTAGTTACTTCTGATGGTCAGTGTGTGGATGTGTAGGTGTGACCTGCGGTGTAAAAGCGCTTTGAGTTGTCTGAAGACTAGAAAAGTGCTTTATAAGCTCAAGTCCATTTAACATAAAGAAGACCCTTTTATGTAGCATTCTGAAAAATACAAGTGAAAGGTTGACAACGAACTCAAATGTTTAGCATTAGTGCAAGTTAAAGGAAGAAATCAATTAGAGGAGTAACATTCTAAATCTTCCTTCTGTCAAATGTTTTCACCCTACATCTAACCCCCCTTTTCCCTGGGACCTTTCTTTGTATCTACCTTAAGCTCCGCCATTATCATGAAGCTATAATTTAATTTGTCCAAAGCTGCTCTGCTTCATAAACGTCTCCCCTCGCTAGAAATTCAAGTCAGGCGTGAAAACATGTGACTATTCAAATGTGCAACAAAGCGTTGCTGAGAAAAGTGTGCATGCACAATTAACCTAACCAGAGCGAGACAAAACAGACCGACGGTGGAAATGTCGACATGATTTGAATACAAAACACCTGGAAGTGCTGTCGCTCGAGTACTGTTTTCATCCACTCGCAGGTGAAGGAGCGGCTTCCAGGCATCCACTGTTTGAGCACCTCAAACTGTGTGTGTTTGTCCGCTCCAGACTTTATTAATTTGCTGTGCCAGTGAGTCAGTGTCCATGTTTGATAGCCGTGTGGTTTTCTATGTCACAACCCCCCCCCCTGACACTGCAAGTATTGAGCTGTGATTCAGACAAGGGGTGACGATCCTCTAACAGAGACACAAAGAGAGAGAGAGAGAGAGAGAGAGAGAGAGAGAGAGAATTCAACACTCACACACCGAGCACAACAGGCTCACACTCAGATTGGGACAGAAACATATGATTCACTCCTCAAACTGCAGGTGGTCGCCTCCAGCAAACCTTCAGGGCGATTCTTACTGCTCTGTGAGTATTTACAGTCGAAACAAAAGACGACGCGTAATGATGCTGCTCGACACTTAGCAGGCCGTAGCTCCCAGCGCGCGCACACACACACACACACACACACACACACACACACACCAAGAGACATTTAAGTGTTCGTAACAATAGAAAAGAGCAGCAGAGTTCACGGAGCACATTGAGTTAACCATCGCCAGGCTAGTCTGCAAACAGCAGCCAGTAAACTGTCAACAGCTAAGTGCTGAATACAAAGGAGTGCAGAGGAGCACAACACATACAGAAACAGTATACGTTGGGTTATAGATGAGGGGAGAAAGGGACAAAATGAGCCACTGAGGTAAGTTGAGCCACCTCCTGTTTATGGGCATTTTTGCAATGTTGTTGTTGTTGTTGTTGTTTATTTACCACATTATGGACTGGTGCTTACACGCTTTACTTTATTACAAAACTCGTACATGTTCATTGAAAACTATTCTGCACAATCACAAACATAACGGATCAAATATGTTTTTTTTTAACCTGGAGCAAATAGTTCTTTTGGCTGTCACCGGAAAATGTTCAGCAAATTAAAGGAGTAATATGGTAGCTCAGTCAGTCGGGACTTGGGTTGGGAACCAGATCGTGAGGACCATAATATGGAAGTTGGTCTGGTGACTCACTGCTGAGGTGCCCTTGAGCAAAGCAGCGAACCCCCAACTGCTCTGGTGCGCTCTCAGCCTGACATCTCTCCAGTAAATCCACGTCCACAGGTCCTGTTTGTGCATGTGTGCGAGAAGCATGTCCCTATAAAATAACAATAATAGTGTAAAACCGAATTTCCCCCTCAGGGATTAATAAAGGATATCAAAATAAGAAAAAAAGATATCTACTGAATTAAATCATATAATGATTTACTATATGATCAGACATTAAAGGCTTCATATGTGATTTTTCACACTTAAATATAAATCAAGTTTATCCTCTGAAAATAACTCTGTGAGTCATGACTGTCTACAATGGGTGTAACACCCGAGTCCCACTGTCTGTGATGTTTTCAGAGTTTTCAGAGTCCTATCTTCACTTTGTTTACATCGCCCGGACGGCCGGCTGACTCCTCCCCTCTCGTATAAAAGTTGTTTAATTGAGGGAGTAGAGAAAAGAAGAATAACATACTGTACTCACTGCTTAACTGTGTTTCTAGATCACGCTCATTTCAGGTAAATTTACATGCAGTGTGAAGATACGAGCACGATAAAGATCGCTAGCATTAGCATGCTAACACAACAATGCACCGCGAGTTGTTTTGGTTTCATGCTGGTGCTCAAGGGCGACATCTGCTGGATCAAAATATAGGCATATAAAGCCTTTAAGAAAACGTGCTATGATGAAGCGCTGGCCTCTCTGTAAACAGTGTAGCTGCCTGTATGTCCTCCTTCTAAGTTCAGCAACTGAAAGTAAAAAAAATACATAAAATCAGACACAGACAGGTTGAACAAAATGTAGACAAAGCTCGTAGTTTTAGCGAAGAGCCGTCCATCTAAATGCATTGACTATTTCATGTGTGGCTGTAGCTTAGCTCCTAGGTGTAGCTTACTGTATGTGGTGTGAGACCACTCTGCACTGCTTGTTCTGTGATACAGTGTTTGTTTTTTATTCTTGAAAGGCTTACACTGTTGAACCTTAAGAAAGGTGTATTTATTTATTTCCTAACACAGTCGTGGCAGACGGCTGTTCAACGTGAGTCGGGTTCTGCTCGAGGTTTCTGCCTGGTCAAAGCAACAAGATGTAGGATTTCAGTTTGGTGCTCTTTGGCGCCGACCGATGGTCTCAGAATGCAACTGCACTGTCGTAAGTCGCACATTGCTGTTGCATTAACAGTATGTAATCTTGGCCGTGGGCCGCGGCCATCTTGCCAGAAGTGTGCATGACTTTATGGCTGTAGTTCACACAGCAGCCTTCAGCTATCTCTCCACTGTTCCACTGGCTGAGGCCAAGAGACGGAAGAGGACGAGTGACCGAGCAAGGAGCCAGACTAAAGGGAATATTGGACAGGCTCTCACATGTTGGCTGGAGCCTCGTGAAACAGCAGTTAGTAAAGCATAAACAGAATGTTCTACTCTCCACCGACTCATCTCGTAAGCCTCGCTAATGCTGGGGGTGCCTCTTTCCAACGGTGGACCGTAATTCGATGAGGAGATTGTTTTGCTTGTCTCTTTCACTTTCATTACAGCCTCCTCAGCCAGTGGGCAGCTCTTTCAGGGTTTTTTTTTTTTGACAGTGATGCCAGGGAGAGCAAAAGATTAATGCCTGATTCTCTCCAGCATGTTCCATCCATACACCAGGGATTTTCTTTTTCAGCTGATTAACTCTCTGCTCAGACAAACAAAGGAGACAGGTATGTGTTTCATCCGCACTCTCTAATGAGCAACACGTTTTGTCAGATCATTGGAACACATGCCAGATCCACAGTGCTGACCTTGATTACATTTTGTGCGAACAGCAGGCAGTTGGTAAAGAGCCGAGCAAACTTCTGTGCTCCTGTACACTTCAGACTTCTTTTTACGCTACAGTCTGCTTTCACGTCTAGCTTACAGCCCACCTATTACAGAATGTGTTTCATTACGAGCAACACTTTTTTTTAAAATATTTTATTGCGGGCTGGTTTTCCAAAATACAAGTTGTCAAAATTTCATCACATTTTGTTCATCCTGCCACATTTTTAAGTATTTTTTTTAAACATACAAGAATACATGCAACATGAAAGAAAAGAAAAGAAAAAACCGAGGGAAGGTACGAAGAGAAAAAGATAATTAAATTAAGATTTAGAAATGAAGAGAAAAAAGAAGAAGAAGAAAAAGAAGAAGAAGAAGAAGAAGAAAAAGAAGAATTCAGCAAGCTACTTTTTTTTAAATACTTCATTGCAGGCTGTTTTTCTAGCAACATGGGAGACTTGTAGGCTAGAAGAGCGTAACGATAACCAGAAAACAATAATGAACCAGACAGAGCGCGCTTCAGCAAACTACTTTTTTAAAAAATACTTTATTGCGGGCTGGTTTTCCAAAATACAAGTTGTCAAAATTTCATCACATTTTGTTCATCCTGCCACATTTTTAAGTATTTTTTTGAAACATACAAGAATACATGCAACATGAAAGAAAAGAAAAGAAAAAAATGAGGGAAGGTATGAAGAGAAAAAGATAATTAAATTAAGATTTAGAAATGAAGAGAAAAAAGAAGAAGAAAAAGAAGAAGAAGGAAAAAAGAAGAATTCAGCAAGCTACTTGACTATTGAAAGACATGCTGTTGAAGCCCCCTGAAATGACCTTTTTTTTTTAACATAACTCAGCATTTTACTAAATGTTTTTGTTCGGTTAGGCACCACACTAACTTTGGTTTACTTTTTTTAAGTTCAAAAAGTCACAAGAGAAAGCGGCTCACCTACTGTGGCGCCGGCAGGGGGTCGCGGAGTCGTGGACGTTCAGTCTGTTCTGTCGTCAGGAGTTGCAGAGGATGTCATCAGCACAGACCCCTCTCCTTCCATCTGGACAATTAGGAGAATATCTTATCCTGACATCAAAGATCACTACAATATGCCTCGCCCTTTAGAAAATCTGTGTCAGCGTGTCTGAAGATTTGGTTTGCGTAGGTGTGTCAATGCGTGTTGTTAAGGTCTTACAGTTAACGTCTAGGTCGCTGGTTCAATCTATCGCTCAATTTCCATCTGGTTATATAATCGCAGGAAGAAAAGCATGTCACAATTCAGACCAAGAGCTGCACCTTGTCAGTTACCTTAGCTTATTTGTTGGACCTGCTTATAGTGGAAACAGCCTACAGTGGAGTCTTAGTGGGATTAATATGATTAATCGGCCACCCAATAATATCAGCCAATATTAGCGTATCAAGTGAGTATCATATCGGCTAATTTTAATGCGACGATATCAGTAGATTACAACAAGCACTAATACTCTCCAGAGTGCCGAGCTGTGACGCAGGTACATGCGCGGTAACTTTTCAGTTAAGTGACCATCTTCATTAAGTGTTTGATAACTATCTATCTATTTATCTATCGCTAAAGATCCAACGTAGAGCAAAGAAAGATATCTGACGTTTTATCAGATTTTTCCTCCTAATACTGATATTGGGATCGGTGTCGGCAGCCCACAAAATCCCGTATCGGTCGAGCCCTAATTAGATTTAAAATGACAGGACGACTCACCTACCATATAACAGCACATATAAACGTCCTCTGATCAGAGCTATCTCGTCTGAATAGGCTTTTCAGTTATTTCTTATCTTTTTAAAGATGGTTTTTGCAGCTTTTTCTGCTTATTTTTCCGTTTGAGAATAATGAAGGCTCATCTGTAAATTGTAAACAATTTTAGGTGCAAATCCAGCTGGCTCATCTCGCTTCACAGTATGAATATAATGGTCCTTCAGTCTGTACGCTGCACAGTGTGATGCTGCCCCCATAGACAAGGTGGTTATCATGCAGCGCCTCTGTGTTTTCATTTAGAAACGTCAGGCTTTGCTTTATCCGTGCTGCACCAAGGCCTGACTTTGTGGAGTTCCCAGGTAATACTGATCCTGTGCCAATAGGGCCACTTGAAGGAAGGTAGCCTTGTGGGTAATATTTGCTCCTAATGTGCTTTTAATGGGACTGTCTGGGACATGGGTTAGTTGTCATGTCTGACACAAAAACCATTTTTTCCTTGAAGCACTAAAAGGTAGCAGCATCTTCCCTGTATGCACTTCAACATGTTTATTATTAAAGGCTTATTCTACTCCGTGATCTAGCTAAGTGTAAGGATGTTATTGATATGATAAATGTGCTTTGAGGAGTATTACCGTTTTTCTTTGGTATAAAAAAGGCACATTTTGTCACACTTCTGAATATTTAAAACAAAAACAAACATGTGTTTCTCCTCTACTATGTTCTTTACGGTGAACATGTTTTAGATGTGAACCTTGAACTGGGGTTGTGCATGCATGAGGGGAGACTACCTGTACGCTGTAGTACGTGTTTCCACCTGGGAGGTGAGTACAGTTTCAGAACTGAATAAAAGTTGTTTAAAGTTAACAAAAAAAAGACCCAGTTGCAGAACTCAAAAAAAAAAAAGGTTTCATGAAACAAAAAGGCAAAACAAAGCTCACCTGTTCGGGAGTCCCAAAAAAATAAATCAAAACTCAAACAGAAAAACCCGGAAAAATCTGAAAGAGAAGCCACAAGAAACAGCGGGGACAAAATCTACAAAGTAAAAGAGAAAACTCAAAAAATTCAAGGATACAACTGACAAAAATGAAACAGGAAACACTAAAAGAACAAATCATGACACCCATATGTACAATTGGTATCCTGAATGTGTTATCTACAGCTACAAAGGTTTTCTTTCAGTGACTTCTCGCAAACACAAAACTCAGAAAATGTCCAGAAACTTTCAAGACGAGTTGGAAGCGACCAGACGATTTCTTTCACCCTGACTTCACCACGACTTTCGAGCCAGCCCCCTTGGAGAATTTTGCCGTGAAGTCGTGTGATTGCAGCGGGATCATATCCAGGAACACATTAGCAAATAGGCAGTGGCGATTACGTTCCCGTCATGTGACAGGCGAGCGACTGGTGCGATCATCGGAGCTGCGTCATGCATTTTTTTATGCCTTATATAATTATGATTTTTACCACTTTTTAATCCACAAAACATATTCATAATAGCATCAGATTCTGTTCCATTGTCTGCCATTTCTTAGTCATCCTATTTGCGTCATATTCTGTCTCCTTAGACCCCCCCCCCCCCCCCCCGGAAAGTCTCCCGCTATGAGACGTGCATATGTAAACTGGCAAGTAAGGAATATTTCAGGGGCGGCCTGTCAAGTGCATTCAGTGTGAAAAAGGCTGTAGTGTTTCGTATGCATATCGTGTCGCAGGTTTTTTTTTTTCCCTCTTCGGTGGCTCTGGCTTTCAGTGTGAGACTTTCTGTCTCTAAAGTGTGCGTTTACCTACACACCTGCCTGTCTATTTGTCACTAGCCAACATCCATGCTTACAACTGGGACTCCCCCTGGTTGCTATAGTAACTCCACTCGGGGGGGCTCTCGGTATGCCTCACCTGAGCAGCTCCAGACTGAAGGACGGAGGAGGCACAGACAGATGTGCCGCGAGCAAGTGTGTATCATCATCATTATCCCCGCCATGAAGATATCACCGTGGAGACGTGTGTGCATGTGGGTATGTCACGGTGGTTGCAAAGGGGGGGGGGGGTGGGCGGCCTTGCCTTGCCTTGCAGACTCAGGAGTGTGTGACTACACACCTCCTCACCTATATAATATCATGGCCATCATATATTATGGAACCCCCTTCCCCCCCCTGATGTTTGTCGTTTCCCTGCTGCGGAATCATAGTCGAAGGGTATTTTTAGGCGAGTATTTCCACTCGTTCATAACCCGACACAGCAAAGCTTCACATTGATTTTGGCATGCAGGATCTCTCCTGCTCCCTCTCTGTCTTCTCCACTCTCTTTGCTTCTTTTCAGCGTTCCCTTTCCATTTCTTATCCTTAGATTTCCATCCATCTGTTTTCCACAGCCTCCATCCCCATCCTTTTTTTTTTCTTCTTCTATTCATTCCCTCCGCTTCTGGCGCTTTGCAGTCTTTCCAGCACTCTTCCTTTTTCTTCCATTCGTCATTTCTCTCCCCTTCCTCTGCTTTCATATTCCCTGTGCCGTGTCACAGCGGCTGAAGGCCTGCCACGAGCACAATCTGTGGTTACCTGGATATATGTGTGTGTGTGTGAGTGAGAGTGTACAATAGTACCAGCGGTCCTGGTGGGGTGGGAGGCACACACATCATCCGCAGGGCAACAAATAGTAATATTTATTTTTTTACACCGGTGCTAAAACACATTGGAAGAAAGGAGAGATGGGAAAAAAGAGGGGGCTGGCCGAGGGGAAAAAGGTAAGAAAATGAAAAGAAGAAAAAGAGAGAGCGAGAAAGCAGGCCCTTGTGTGGTGTTAAAAATACATCCCTGTTCCAGATTCTTTTTTATGCTTCTCTTAATTCTTCTGTTGCCTGTTTGTGCTCAGGCTTTTTGTGGGCGTCTGCAGTGCTTTCAATCTGTAAAATCCCACCCAGGATGGCCTCTGGATAATTTAGTCTCTTTTTATTCAGCAGCCATCAACACAGGACGAGAGCACAGCTGTATTGATATCCATACGTGTGAGAATTCAAAGGACAAATCTATTCAGAAACAGCCTTTAGGGATGCAACTTACCTCTTTGGTCATTTGTCTTGTGTAGGGGTGTAATGGTATCGCCAATTTGACCACATCGCAAGATCTAAATTGGACCTGTGACTATAAGAAACAGCAGGTCTTCTATAGTAAAAAGGGGGAGTTTTGTTTCTGCCGCAGTTGATCAGAGCAGAGAGACCATTGTCCCATGCACACCCATTATCCTTTGCGCTCCGCTAGCCGCATCAGTACAGCGAAAATGGAGGACACCTGGAATTAGTTGTGAGGGGAGAACAGAGGCACGATTTAGAAAGTGTGACGGACAAATAAAAAAACAATACGTAGACACTGCCAGACTGCGATGACCTACACATCGGGGAACGCGAGTAATATGAGAAGCCTAATGGAAAATCTTCACCCTGAAAGATAAGACTCTTTAGGAAGCGTTTGTCTAACCCAGGAGGTCAGTGGTGGTCGCATAGAGAGGGTTAGAAAAAATGATAGATGTTGTGCTGTCAGTGTGACTTGTTTTAAGGTAAGATACTTTATTAATCCCTCTCTATTATTGATCCTATGGACATCCACTAACGTAGAGATGTCAGAGTGAGGGGGGCTGCCCACAGCGAGTGCTCCTGATCTGATGGGATGGGGGTTTGTTGGCATGATCAAGGGTACCTCAGCAGCGCTCAGGAAGAGAACTCACGTCTCTCCAGCTACCAGACCAATTTCCAGAAAAGGGTCCGCACTGGGACTTGATCCAGCGACACACCCCTTCCCAACCCTAAGTCCCAAGGGTCTAAGCTACTGCCGACCTTTTTTTTACAATGTCCAGCTGGTTTTTCATTCTCATACTCCGTCTCAATGTTGAATCATTGTTTAAGAAATAACATTTTTTGTCCTTCTTTTTTCAAATGTCGCACCATGGACTGGTAATCATGATATTATTGTATCATGAGATTGATATGGTTAAAATATGGTTTGATATGGTTAAAATATCAAATTTGAAGGACGCACATGGCCCAGCGGTTGGGTCGCGCCCCATGTAAAGAGGCTATATTCCTCCAAGCAGGCATACCGGGTTCGAGTCCTGTCTGAGAAAGGAAAAAAAGCCCCACAAAATAAATCTTTAAAAAAAATCAGATCATTTGAAAATGTCACAGCGTAATTTGTAACCAAGGGTAGTTCTTAAAGGCTTTTTACTAAAGTCAAATCTGAAATCTCCAGGCAAATGTTAGAATAGCTCATGAGTCCTAAACATGTATTAAATCAAACATAGTAAATAAGTGACCATTTGGTCAACCCTAGACAAGGACGAGTCCCCACAAAGTGGATGAACCAAACAAGGAAATAGAAAAATCTGTGTCGATGAGAATTAAATTTAGAAACGCTCACAGTTCTGAATATTCAAACAAAGCAAGAGGACCCAATTGCAGAACTCTAAAAAGGATTTGTGAAACATAAGGCAAAACAAAGCTTACTTGTCCAGGAGTTAAAAAAAAATCCAATAAAACTAACGTTAAAAAAAAAAAAAAAGGAAAAAAACACAAAGTGAAGCCACAGGAATAAAACCAAAATACAAAGTACAACAGAGATCTAAAGTACTTAACACGACGGAGGTTTGACATCAGACTAACAACAAGAGGGACGGTACACTGAAACTAAATAGACACAGGTGAGACTAACGACACAGGTGAAGACAATCAAGATGGAGGGAACGCAGACGAAGGGAGGAAGTTAGACAAGAAACACAGGGGGCGAGAACTACAAAATAAAACAGTAAAGACGCACAGAACTGAAGAATGTAACAGTAACAAAACACGAGGGCCCTTTCCGAATAGCCACAGTTCAGTATGCAGGACGTACTTTTCAGTAGGGAGTTTCAGTATACTGAACATTTCAGTATGGATACTAACTTCCAGGTTTCATGCAGTACGGATCAGATGCGTGCTTACAGGAAATGAATTGTATTTTACCACCCACAATGCAGTGCGAAATTAAACGTAAATCGTCACGTCACGTCCGCCTCCAAATCAAAACAAACGAGCGTGGATTAATTGAATCAATTTTTAATCTAGAGTTAAAGTCCCGTCTGAAATCACTACTTTAAATTAACAACAGAAAATATAACAAATATCTGCATTATTATAAAACCTTTCCCCCTCTATTTAAATAATGATTTCACTATTTAAATGTGTCTTTATTTGTTTATTTTATATTCTGTATCTTACTGTCTTTCATTTGTTCTTTCCTTTATGTACTGTATGTTATTTACTTATTTAATCTTTTACTTGATTTACATTGTAATATTGTTTTTTGTTTACCTGACTGTATATGAGCGTTACTCTTCTTGAATAAAGCTAAACAAAAAAAAACGGGTGAATGCGGCCGGTTCGAGTAACGTAAATGACGTCACTTCCTTACTGAATGAATCAGAAGAAGTAGGAACAAATATCTGCCTACTGTGTGTGTCTACTGAATAGTAGGTACTAACAGTATACAGCACGGATAGTACGTACTGCCTACTGACAGATTGAGTAGGTACTGGGCAATTCGGATACAGCCGAGGATATAGAGAAACATGAGGATAAGAAACAACAAAATAAAACAGGAAACACTAAAGGCTAAACTTGGAAATAAAGCAGTAAAACACACACAATGAAAAAAAGCAACACGAAGGAAGAAAGACAAAATAAAACGGCATCCCAACACTGAAATAAACAAAAAAATTCAATAGCTAAACAAGACCGAAAAAATTAAATAATCAGGATTAGATCGTTACTATCGAGTGTGCAGGAACATTCGAATCTCAAAATAATGAAAAATAATGTAGTATGAAATCTTGAGGATCCCTGAAGAGATGCAACAGGTTGCATTGCATTGCAGTAAAGTTGATTATGGTTGTAAACAGTAAGAGGGGCGGTGCTGGTCTGACACTTTACTGCTAACAGAAGACACTCAGAGCTGCTGCTTGTCAATAGGCAAGGCAGGTAACTGCTTGGGGCCCCAGGCCAGTAATGGCCCCCCCCCCAAAGGCTGAAAAACTTAAAACGCAGCAGTATCTCAAAATGTGCAAATTTTGGAATGACAGTAGGAAACCTCCCTAATCGGGCCCCATTTGACAGCACTCTCGTTGCCCTGCTTAGCATCTCATGTATTATTCCTTCATTTCAAATAAACACCTGAAGGAAAACGAAAGGAGGAATTGTCTTTCTGGGAGTGAAAAAAGAAAGTGGAAGAGTGTTGGAACACTGGCAGGCATAAAATGGTGGATGGAGGGGCCCTCAATTTATTTTTGCCCAGGGCCCCAACAGACTCTAGAATCGCCATTGCCACACACTACACGCAGAATGAGAGCCCATCTGGATGAAAGTGATGAAACCCGGCTCTGCAGCTGTTTCCTCTGCAGGTCCAATGCTTCTAAACGGGACTGAAAGTAGTGCGCCACAAAGTCAAAGCTTATAAGACAAGAGATGGTTTTTGTGTATTCATGTGTGTGTGTGTGTGTGTGTGTGTGTGTGTGTGTGTGTGGTCAGTGAACTAAATCATTAATCTGGTTGACAGTTCTGTGTGAGCTCGGCAGCACCGTCGGTTGTGAGGAATTACAATGAGACACACCAGGCGTTGTTCGGAGGAGCAGTGAAGCTCCCCTGACATCCGTGGCATCATTAAAAGCGTTTAAAGTGGCGAGATGGCGATGGGCTTATGTGTGAGGAAAAGCAAACATGAAAAGGTGGGCAGGTATAGCGGGAGAAACGATCACTGCAATGATATTAGCTCATTAGGTTACATTTACACTTTCTCAGATATTTTAAGAAATACATTTTTTGAAACGTGAAACTTTGTTGTTTGCTCATTAAATGTAAATAAAGAAAGAAGGAAACACGCAGAAGACAAACACAATGAATCAACAGCTCTGTGAACAACGTAGACCTTTAACAGTCAAGTTATTTCCTCATTTAACGATAATGAATGGGCTAAAATTCACCAGCTGTACTGATGCTACAGCAAAGGATGATGGGGGCGCATTGGGACGATGGTATCTGTAGTCCCTCTGCTCCACTGTGGCTGAAACCAAACTGCACTTTTTACACCTATCATTTCATAATGTCACGACTAGAGCCCGACCGATGAATCGGCCAGCCAATAATATCGACCGATATCAGCATATCCAGTGACAATCAGTGTCCGCAAATTTGATCGCAGATAAGCACCAATATTACTGGATTTATTCACCAGTCAAATAGCAGAGTTATATTGTATTACACTGGCAGTTCTCTTTCACCAGCAGAGGGCGCTGTATGTATTACAACAAGCATTATCACTCTCCATAGTCGATGTAGTGACCATCTTGTCTTCATTTTATATCTTTTCCACAAGCGTTTGAGAGATCAACGCAATAAATGTGTATTTCCTTTATCTCTCTCTACAGATCTCAGAAAGATATCGGCCGATACATCGGTATTAAGATTTTATTTTTCTCTCCCCAACATCAACGTCGGAAGCGGCCCAGAAAATCCCATGTTCGGTCGGGCCCTATGTCGTGATTGTATCGAGACGCTTTTTGATCTTGACATTGTGAAATTGAGGATACCGTCGCGTCCCTGATAATAATAGATTCTAATTATAAAACTAATACGTACCACCTGTAGTAATACAGACATGCAAGCTGACGATGTTCCCAGGAGGTCAAACGAGGTTAGAAAATAAAGAGGAGGAGGTCATGACTGGGGTATTTTTATACTTTCTACAATATGTAAACATAAAAGCCTCATTTTACTGTAGTCTGTTCCGGATGAATTCCCACATTAGGGCTTCCAGATCTCCAAACACACACACAGAAATCATAAACCTACAAACACACACTCACACTCACACACAACGAGCGATTGGATGCGCACCCACACCAGCTACTACATCTTCTTATTTGAATTTAGTTCAAGCCTCGGGATCCCTGGGGGCATTACAGCAGTGGGTGGGTATTATTTCTCTTTTTTCATCACCCTCTGCTTCTTTCATACACACTGAAGCACCTCAGGGTGGTGATGATTCATAGAGACCCAAGCTAGGATGGGATGAAATGGATGAGGGGACAGCTAAAAATTCTGCTCATACAAGCGTTTTTAATGGCCCGCTTTACTATTGGGTGTTTGATGTTTTCAGACTTCTCGTCTCATCAGGGGTCCCGGGAGCGAGTAAAAGGCCGCCTCTGTGCGACCCGCTGCCTGCCCAGTATGCTGCGTCACTGTGGCCGACACAAAATGATGACTGAGGTTTCACGTGCCATTAAGTGGCACGCTGGTGCCGCTGATCTCATTCTGCTTAGTTCACAACCGACTACACCCTTCATGAGGAGAGGGACCACATTTCCCAGGAGGCAACTGTCTTCTTGCCCGGCTGTGGGCGTGTAGAGGGTAACTGCTGCTGACTGTGCCTGCTGCAGAGAGTCCAATTATAGTGTACATGCCAGGGCCTGTGTGAGGGGCGGACGCAGACGGGCCCGTGTGTGTGTGTGTGTGTGTGTGTGTGTGTTTGTTTGTGTGTGTGTGTGTGTTTAAATGTGTGTTTGAATGAGAGTGAGATCGTCAGATAGTGACAGTGTAGATTTGGTTAAAACTGGAGAGTAAAGAGATTCAGTCTGCGCATGTTCACACCCAATTTGTATGCTTGAGTGTTTGTTTGTGCGCGTGTGTGTGTGTGTGTGTGTATGTTTAACATGACTCCCCATGCTCTTCTCAAAGTTCTCGCTCGTCTCACAGCCTCTCATTTCTCATGTCCAGGGCTGTCCTGTGAAAAAAAAGCTGCTGCATCGTCTGACATCTTGGACATGAAAAAAAACAACAGACAATATGTAGATATATAAACATAGTGCTGACTTTTTCTAACATTTTTACTGATTGTTGAGTCTAGATGTCAAAGACAATGAAGAAACAATAAGAGGAAGAATTCAGACTCCCAGAATGTGTAAGACTACAGCTAAGCAATGCTAACAGATTTTTTTCACCTTAATACTCACCTTTATGCTACTTATCAGAGCAAAAAAAAAACATATTTAATGTGTTGTTGTGTAGGGAAATGTAGCCTGTTTAAAATGTAAACTCCTTCTTCTTTAAATGGTATAAGCCTTTTTTTATTGTTGTAATGTTAAGGACGTGGAAAGGTCAATTATTTATGCTTTGAGCATGACAGCACGCTTCCCCTCTCTTGCTCGTCCACTAGAGCTCTCTCTCTCTGTCTCTCTCTCTCTCTCTCTCTCTCTCAGAAGTTGTTGAAAGGTTATTAAAATAAGAATCAACAAAAAATTCTAAATTATTAGGAAATATCTTGTTATTGCTCTCTGTTTGACAGGATGATCAGACATCTTTGATTTCTTTGATTCTGTTAGAGCAGGGATGGGCAACTTTGGTCACGGCAAGGGCCACATTCAATTAATTCTCCCTGCCAAAGGGCCAAATTGTAGTATACAAAAACGATCAATTATGAATCAATTCTAAAAAAAAAATCAATTATGTCTCAAATTTAACTCAACATATGCCAGTGATCAAATATTATAATGGATGTATTTCTGGTTTTCATGATTTCATGGCAGATTTTGTCACATTTTCTTCATGTTTCCAATTCATTGATATGTAAAAATTGACCTGAGGGCCACGTTGAGGGTTGATGGGGGCCGCATGTGGCCCCCGGGCCGCCAGTTGCCCACCCCTGTGTTAGAACCTCTTAAAAACACCTCAATATAAATATATCCCATAAAGATAGGAAAACAAGTAACAGTCTGCTAGTAAACATATTTTAATTTAAACTATCACATACATATCCCATAAAAGGGATTAACTGTCACTGAATTTTTTTGGGGGCTGCTGCATCAACCTCAGCACCTGCATACTTCCCATGCTTAAGTGCATTTCAATTACATCCATGCTGGCCGAAGATCTCGTAATAATGACGTCAGGATCTCATAATTATGAGATCATAGCTTCAAAGTGTCATCCAATAGTTTGGAGAGTAACCCATGTGTTGCCTTGTTTTTTTTTAGAGCTATAAGAGATCATAGTCAGACTAAACTGTGAGGACTTATTGCTGTGCCTCTATTCTGACAGGAGCACACTTTTGTAGGGAGGTAGCTGCAGCCCAATGCATACCCTTCTATTTGGTGGAATTGACTCTAAATGGGACCAGAACATACAAACTGCACATCAAGCTGTGTTGAAGAAGGCTTGAAACCTGCAATCTCTATCATAAACTCATGAGGAGGAAATGTCTGCTGAGGTCAGACATCCAGTCAGAAGCTTGCTCATTTTCTCCTCTGCCTCTTTTTTTATTTAGACATCATTTATCATACAACTGTGAAGACGCCCTCTGTTGGCAATGAGAAAGAATGCAGGTTAAAGGCACCTGTGCATTGGCTTCACTTTCAAAACAAATTGGCTCGTTCCTTTACAATGTATCGCCTTATAACACACTATAAAACAGAGAATACAGGTGAGAATAACCGGTGTGTCCAAGTTCATTTGTAATTGTATTTATGGGTTTCAGCCTTCAGCTGTCTGCTACACTTACAGTGAAATTGAAACATTGGCAACTACTGGAGACCCAGCTTACACACTGTTTGTGTCACGCTTACTGTGTTTCTATCAGGGGGGGGGGGGGGGAGGACTTTAGATTAATGTATACTTCATCAATAATCCCAAAAGTGCAAGATTTAAGGAGCACAGCGACTTTGAATAATTCAGGCAATAAACAGAGAAGAGAGTTTCATAGTGAAAGGCTGATGCATACACATTTATGCATTTAGCCTCCTGGAGTAAACCAAGACAAATTTACAGACTAAATGCTAATGCAGTTTGTCTGGATTTGTGTGTGTGTGTGTGTGTGTGTGTGTGTGTGTGTGTGTGTGTGTGTGTGTGTGTGTTTACATGTATGCTTGTGTGTTTTGTGTGCTTGGTAAGTCACAGAAGGTCTGGCCTGCCCGAGGGCGGTACTCATGGCTCGGTGTGAAAGATATGGGGGTGGCACTGCCGCACAGCCTGAGAGGATACGCCGTCTGAGGTCTGAGATGGAAGGA